>NC_089226.1:91051534-91208493 GCF_963924675.1 Phocoena phocoena
CATAATTTGAAAAATACATGCACCCCCATGTTCACTGACAGATGAATGGATAAAGAAGATGTGGTATATTTATACAATGAAATACAACTCAGCCATAAAAGAGAATGAAATAATGCCATTTGCAGCAAGATGGCTGGACCTAGAGATTATCATAGTAAGTGAAGCCAGGCAGAAAAAGACAAATAGCATATGATATCACTTATATGTGGAATCTAAAAAAAATGATGCAAATTAACTTATACACAAATCAGAAATAGACCCACAGACATAGAAAACAAACTTATGGTTACCAAAGGGGACAGGGGGGATGGGATAAATCAGAAGTTTGGGATTAACATATATACACTACTGTACATAAAATAGATAACAAACATGGACCTACTATATAGCACAGGGAACTCTACTCAATATTTTATAATAACTCATAAGGGAAAAGAATCTGAAAAAATATATATGTGTATGTATAACTGAATCACTTTGCTGTAAACCTGAAAGTAACACAACATTGCAAATCAACTATACCACAATGAGAAAAACAAAACAAAACAAAACAAAACATAGTTGGGGGTATCTATCTCAAATTTTCACTTTCTTTCTTTTTCCCATTCTCTATCTCTTCCACCCTCCTTTCATTTCTTCCTTTCCTTTTATTTTCTTTTTCCCTTTTATCATTTCATTATCTTCTCTGTAACAGATCACCAGCTGTAACTCAGGAAAATATAACATAAAAGCACTGTCTAAAACATTTAGACTGAGCTCACTCTTCAATATTACGGCTCCTTTCCTAAATGGTAATTATATCTTGGGTATGACAACCCTTTGAAATTACTAGTGAAAGCACTTTTCCTCTCCCTCCCCCCCGCCATTTTGAAAGAACTAGATCTTTTTTCAGGTGCAAAACTTTCAAAAGGCTCAATATTATGACATATTATTCAATGATCCCAAGTCATTTCATATCCCAAACAAAATTATGATCCAACTATGAACCAATATGATCAAAATCATAACTGAAATGAAGTAAGCACTAGAACTCAGCTTGTACACCTAACACTAATCTTATTCCTCAGAAGACTTGATAATATTGTCATGATGAAACTATTTGGGAAGTGATTTTTAAAATGAAAATGACTCTAGGGAAATAAACATAACCTAAACTTTCTCCAGAGGTCTATATAGAATATACATAAATCTCATCTATTCAGAGTTATCTTCATTACAAATAAAATTTGGGGGAGCCTGATAGAAAAAAGCTTGATACTATTTCTAGCCAGCTGATTATAAAGAGGAAAAGAGGCTCCTGATGTTACGGGTTTGCTACAGAACTGAGGGGGCTGCAGAAAGCCAGAGATGGATGCTGTTTGCTGGATGTTTATGTTCACACTTTTCTTATTCCTGTTTCAAGAGGAGTAACCAGTTACAAAGGACCAGAGGGTGTTTTTGCACCTTTTCCTCCTCTTGATTAAGGTAGACTTCACAGCCCAAGTGTGACAGGCAGTGTTTCTGCACACTGGAGTCCTCCCAGGAGCATATTATCTATCTCTGTAGGAGTTGGAGGCTTTAGATTGGTTCAGACACCACTTTGCCATCAGCAATTTCTTTGTATCCAGAAAAGAAAGTGGTGTCAGGTATGGTATATTTTCTTTGGATAGTTTACAGGAGTTGTCCCATACAACAGAGAGCCATACCTTTCCACAATATAATGAAAATAGCCTGGGTTTTAGAATCGAAAATACCTCCAGTTCCACAACTGTTAGTTGGAAAAAGTGCTTAATGTATGTGGGCCTGGTTTTTAATCTTTAAAATGGTAAAACAAAACAAAACAACCTATTTCATGGGGCTGTCATGTGAATTAATGTGCTTTAAAATTTTTAATATTCTAGAATATAAATCCAGCAGAGTAGGTACCTTGATCATATTTTTCTCTCTCTTACCCCAAGGTCCTAGGGCAGCATCTTGCATAAAATAGGCACTTAATATATCTTTTGGATTGTACTGATTGAATATATTCAGCATACTGAACTTTTTTTTTTTTTTTTTTTTTTTTTGCGGTACACAGGCCTCTCACTGTTGTGGCCTCTCCCGTTGCGGAGCACAGGCTCCGGACGCGCAAGCTCAGCGGCCATGACTCACGGGCCCAGCCGCTCCGCGGCATGTGGGATCTTCCCGGACCAGGGCACGAACCCGCATCCTCTGCATCGGCAGGTGGACTCTCAACCACTGCGCCACCAGAGAAGCCCCTGAATATTTTTTTTAACCCAGGTCCTAACATAAACAAGATCAACAGTGATACAATATGGTTTTTGGCAAAAACTTCTTGTTCATCATAAAATATCACTTTTAAAATTGGAAGTGTTTAAGGTGACCAGCTGGACAGTTGAAGAGAACTTACCAACTGTAATTCTATTCATTTATTCTCCTCCATTTTTTGTGAACTTTCTCTAAAGAGCAATAGCAAAGGATAAGTCCATGGTTTTGGATGATTATAAAATTTAAAGGTAATTTTAATACTTCCAAGTAAAAAGAAAACTGGTATTTACTTGGAAATTTGGCACATGTGTTTCCAGGAGAGGAAAAATCTAATGACTTCATGGATGTATGACTTTTGCCACTTCTTCTTGCTGTGTTTTAAAATGAATAACTGAAAATTTTGTTTGAGAAACAATTTCATTCCAATTGCTTATATTTTCTACTGCTTTAACATATTCTAATTTTTTCTAAGTATTCTCCACTTCATCCTCCTTCCCATCCTGCCCAGGCATATGGTTATTTCTACTTTATATACTATTTTCCAACATACAAAATGAATAGGCAAAAGAAATTATGCATATGGCATTCTGATTTTTCTTTTGCTCCCATGGGCAGAAATATGAGAAGTTCACCATTGAGCCCAGTTTACAGTTCAAGTGTTGGTTAGTATTAAAACAGTGCTGGATAAGGATGTAATCACACACCTACTTTCACCCACCTAAATTGTTTAAAACCTGCTCTCCTCTTAATACACTCCGATTAAGAAATGTGTGTATAGTTTTTTTATTACTTTTCTCCATTATAATATACTATGTACATAAATATTAAATATGTACATAAATATATAGTAAATATAATAAATATTAAATAAATCTATTAAATATAAATAGTGTACAACATATACAACATGTTGTTCATGTGTACAACAGATTTGTGAATGTTGAACCATCCTTGCAGCCCTGGAGTAAATTCCACTTGACAGGGTGTATGATCCTTTTAAGGGGTTGCTGAATTCAGTTTGCTAATATTTTGTTGAGGATTTTTGCATTTATGTTCATCAGGGATATTGGCCTGTAATTTTCTTTTTGACGGTGTCTTTGGTTTTGGTAATAGGGTAACACTGGCCCTTTAAAATGAGTTTGGAACAATTCCTCTTCGATTGTTAGGAAGAGTTTGAGAAGGATAGAAATTAAATCTTTGAATGTTTGCTAGAATTCACCAGTGAAGACATCTGGTCCTAGATTTTTGCTTGTTGGAAGTTTTTGATTACTGCTTTAATCTCCTTGCTAGTTAATTGGTGTATGCAGACTTTCTATTTCTTCATGATTCAGTCTTAGAAGATTGTATGTTTCTAGGAATTTATCCATTTCTTCTAAGTTTTTCAATTTCTCAGAATATAATCGTTCATAGTAGTTTCTTAGGATCCTTTGTATTTCTGTGGTATCAGCAGTAACTTCTCTTTTGTTACTGATTTTATTTATTTGAGCCCTCTCTCTCTCTTTTTGATGAGTATAACTAAAGATCTGTCAATTCTGTTTATCTTTTCAATGAACCATCTCTTAGTTCCTTGATCTTTCCTATTGTCTTTTTATTCTCTTTTTCATTTATTTCTCCTTTGATCTTTATTATTTCCTTCCTTATACTAATTTGGGCTTCATTTTCTCTTCTTTGTCTAGTTCCTTTAGGTGTAAACTTAGATTGTTTATTTGAGATTTTTCTTGTTTTTTGAGGTAGGCCTGTATTGGTATGAGCTTATCTCTTAGAACTGTTTTTGTTGTTTCTCATAAATTTTGGTATATTTCTGTTTTTATTTGCCTTTAAGTATTTTTAAATTTCTCCTTTGATTTTTTTGAATGACTCTTTGGTTATACAGTAGCATGTTGTTTAATCTCCACATTTTTGTGATTTTTACAGTTTTCTCTCTTGTAACTGATTTTTAGTTTCATATCATTGTTTGGAAAATATGGTTGATATAATTTAAATCTTCTTGAATTTATTGAGACTTGTTTTGTGATCTATCCTGGAGAATGTTTCATGTGCACTTGAGAAGAATGTTTTCTGCTGCTTTTGCATGGAATATTCTATATATATCTTTTAAGTGCATATGATACAATATGTAGTTTAAGGCACCTACTTACTTGTTGATTTTCTGTCTGGATGATATACCCACTGATGTAAATGGGGTATTAAAGTCCCCTAATATTATTGTATTGCTGTCAATTATTCCCTTTAGTTCTGTTAATTATTGCTTTGTATATTAGGTGCTCCTATATTAGGTGCATATATGTTTACAAATGTTATATCCTCTTCTTGGATTAAACCCTTTATCATCACATAATACCCTTCTTTGTCTTTTATTACAGTCTTTGTTTTAAAGTGTATTTTTTCTGACACCAGCTTTCCTTTTGTTTCCAGTTGCATGGAATATAGTTCTCCATCCTTTTACTTTCAGTCTGTGTGTATCCTTATTTCTTCAGTGAGTCTCTTGTAGGTAGCATATAAATGAGTCTTTTCTTTTTTTAGTTCATTCAGCCACTCAGTCTTTTGACTGGAGAATTTAGTCCATTTACATTTAAAGTAATTATTGATAGGTAAGTATTTATTACTATTTAAAATATTTTTTTTCTGTTTTTTTAATTTTTTTCTGTTCCTTTCTGAGAGAAGCCATAATAACTTTTATTGACTGATTACTTTGTGCAAGGACTCTGATAAGTGCACTGCAACACTCTCTCATTTAATTCTCCCAGTGTCACAATATAAGAATTTTAACTTTATTTTACAAAAAAGTAAATTCTAAATCAGAGAAGTTAACCTAATTGTTTAGTACCATGATGCTAAAGCATAGCAGAGGCAAGGTTAAGTCTCAGGTCTGTTTATTCTGGCTCCCCTTCACTAAGGAGAAATGAGAGTTGTTTTTCATAAACACAAAGGAAAGAAAAAAATTAAATTGCAAAAACCTAAATTAACCCTGTATGATGACTTATCTATGGTGAGAGAAGATTTAAAGATGAAGATTATACCAGTAGAGATAAATTCAAAATTTTGTGTATTCTTGTTAGGTATGTAACATTCTGGTGGTGAATGCAGCACAAAACAAATTAACAAAGCCTTGAACTTGCCATGGTTCCATGGCAAGTTGTCTGTTCGTGTCATGGAATCAAAGGTTGTTGGGGGGAAAATTAACTGTTGAAAACCCTAAAACCAGGTGATACCTGATATTCCTTGTTTTTTTCTTCAATTAAAATATATAAACTTAAAAAACTTTTAAATTTATACTAATTTGGTTGCGTTATTTTCTTAGAGTTCAAAAGACAGAAGCAAAGACAGGCATCACAGTTGATCCATCACTTTTCATATCTCATCTTTTCTTTGCCTGAGTGGCAAGGTTAGGTTCAATTGTAAAAAGAAATATAAATTGATGTTCCTGCGCTTGCAAAATATTAGGATGCCATTGAATATCTGAACCTTAATATGGAGTCTTTTCTGAGGTTTTCTTCATAAATAATAGCTCAGTATTAAGCTTTGGATTCTGATACAGAATATGTTACTGGTATTTTTTAAAGCAAGACGATTAAATCATTCTAAAGAAAATATAGCAGAACTTGTCTGTATCTAAGCTCTATATTTGGAAAATCCAAATATAACCATATCCAAAATTAACCATACTCAGCTTTATCCATGGTATATTAATGCATACATTTGGAGCAAATTTAATTTTGAAAATTCAATTTAAGCACTTTAAAAAGTAAAGGCTCATACTTTATAAATCAGTGAAGGAAATACAATTCAACAAAAAATGAATTTTTTGTTCAGTGAATAAAATGGAGAACAATTTGATAGAAAAATAAAGACAAAGTTTTCAAAAACCTATGAAAAACTATGTAGCATCACTATTTTGAAGAAGTAAATAACGATGAAATACTGGCTTCATCTATCAGTTTTGTAATTTTCTTTTAAATGTGATCATTGAAGCCTCAGTTAAAAGCACCTCTTCTGAGATACCAGTTGTATTTAAAGTGGCTCCCTTTCCAAGTTACTTTGTTACCTTATCTATATACTAAATATTTCTTATCATACTATGTAATTTCCCTTTTACACCTGTCTACCTATCTATCTATCACCTATCTATCTATCTCTATCCATTCATCCATCGTCTGCCTATACCTCTACCTTTTTATCTATCCATATCTCCATTTATCCCTCTCTATATTTTTTTTACTACCTATCTTTTGCCAAGTAGAACATGGGCTCCATAAGTTCAGCAATAATGTTTCTCTTACTTACCACCTCATCCCTTGCCTAGGATGGTGTCTGAAACTTAAGTGGTGCTCATAAAGTGGTCCTTGAAGGAATAAGTACATGCTACAGAGTAAAGAATGTATAGATAAACGGGCTCACTACTGTTAGAAATGCATTAATAAAACCTGGCTTATATATACTTTGACACAGTTGCACAAAAATGAACTTTTGTGTATAGAGGAATACATAATGCAGTAATATTTGTGACAGCAAAAGTCTGGAGTTGCCCTAAATTTGTCAGTAGGAGGGTGGTTAAACAAATTTCTTGGTATCCATATGATGAGGATACTATTAACCATTAAAACCAATATGGTTATTTATATTTATATGGGATGATACCTAAAGATCTCAAAGTTCTATTTTTCATTTTTTAAAGGCTAGACGCAGTACAGTTTTTATATAATACTTTTTGTTTTAAACTTTTATAAATGTGTGTAACATTTTATATATACACACATATAGATAGATAAAAATATACAAAATAGTTACATTTGGAAAGTGTGAAGCTGGGGAATGGATGGAGAAGATACTCCTCATTTTAGGCTTTTTTAGTACTGTTTGAATGTATTAATATGTTTATGTGGTGTTTTTCTAATGATGATGCTGATGATAATAAAACAACTTCTGAAAAAACATAATATAGACCTACACCTGCTATTTAATAAGATATTGCAAAATAAAATTTTAAGTTAAAAAAAGCAAGTTTGGGACTTCCCTGGTGGTGCAGTGGTTGGGAACCTGCCTGCCAATGCAGAGGACACGGGTTTGATACCTGGTCCGGGAAGATCCCACATGCTGTGGAGCATCTAAGCCCATGAGCCACAACTACTGAGCCCGAGTGCCTAGAGCCCGAGCGCCTAGAGCCTGTGCTCCGCAATGGGAGAAGCCACTGCAGTGAGGGCCCTGTGCACCGCAACAAAGAGTAGCCCCCACTTGCCACAACTAGAGAAAAGCCTGCACGCAGCAACGAAGACCCAACACAGCCAAAAATAATTAATTAATTTATTAGTTAAAGAAAAAGCAAGCTGTAGAAAAAAATGAAGTTAAGTAAAAGGAATGCAAGAAATTAAAAGTAAGAAATAACTCACATGTATAGGTCCTAAGTGTTTATTTAGAGATATATGCTAAAATCTAAACAGTCCTGGAAGAATGTTCGCCAAGAGTTAACCACAGTATATTTTGGAAAATAAGTTGTAAGTGAGTCTGATGGGGAGATTTTCATGTTTTCTTTATGTTATATATGCTAGAATATTTTAATAATGAGGATGTATACATGCATTACTTTGTAACCAAAAAAAATAATAAAGGGAGGAATTAAAGCCTCAATTATATATAAAAACCAGGTATTACCAGATCTTGAAAGTGTCCACCTCTTGATACTTTGGAAATAAAAAGAAATTCCTTAATAAGCAAGGTAAACTTGAGATATAAACATTAAATGAGATGTTGGGTCAGAAACTCAAAGTTAGTACTTTTATGGCTTCAGACAGAAGTACCGTCTACTCACACCAGATTACTTTCCTAAATAACCTGAGCTCTTTTAACTCTAGGGATTTAGGCTTAGCTAGTCTATCTAGAATTCCTATATGACCTTTTATGTTAGGCACTCTGATGTCTCTTCCTCTCTGTTAACCCCTGACAGTTCAGGGAAGAATTACTCATTCCACATTCTGGGTTGCTCCAGCATTTATTACACTTATGTATATATGACTTTTTAGCTTTATGGTCTCCGAGTACCTTGAAGTCAAGGACTTTGTGAGGAACCTCTTGAAATCTCCAGATCACCGCAAAGTCTTGTACATAAGTGTTCGGTATTTATGTGGTGATGTTGTGTCTGATTCTTGACTTCAGAAACAAAGTGAAGACTGCCACATGAGTGTAGCATCCATGATCTCTGCTCACAGTATTGACTTGCTATTTGTATATCACTTCTTACTTTAGAGTTCTTACATGACTTTATCATTTTCATGCATCATCTCAAGCCAGAAAAATAGGCATTACCACTCTTCACATTTTACTGCTGAAGAAACAAACATATTTATTTTCCCATAGGCCCCAAGTGGCACAGCTGAGCTCGGCTCTCGGGCCATTTAAATCCAAAACCACAACCAATTAGTGTAAAGCGAGGGATGAAATGACACCGTTCTGGAGACAACGTACTTCTGGGAGGTTAGACACAGCAACCTTCTGCAGACATAAATAAAGGTTGGTAGAGGCCCTCTACCACAGTCACTCTTCCTCTTATAGACTTCTTTTCATTTGCAGCAGGGATGGGGACATTCTTACAAATGGTCTGTCTATCCCAGCTCCCAACATCTCAGACAACAGCCAATACTCAACAATACTGCTTCCTCCCTCCACTGAAACCCATGCAGACTAAAGAGACTTGATGATCCAGATCTGTAGCTCCTTCTAATTATTTCAATGTATTATGTAAATAATAATAATAATAACAATAAATGTAACCCCTCCTGCACACCCAAGGTCAAGACCTGAGATTATGTGAGAAATTCGGGAGAAGAGAGAAAGAGGAAGAAAGAAAAGCAGTGAGGGAAATGCCTTTCTCAATGTTAATAATAGCTAACATTTTTTGAGCACTTACTATGCAGTGTTTAAAAGACATAGTATAATAACATAGAGGTTAACTGAATAAACTTAGAAGTCAGACGGTATGGGTTTGAATGTCACCTCTGGCACTCACTATGACTCTTGGACAAGTTGCTTACTTTTTCAGTGTCTTAGCTATAAACTGGGGCTGATGATAATAGCACCTGCCTCACACAGTTGTTCAGTGATGTGGTATCTGCCAATTTCCATAGTGTAAATTCTGGTACAAATGCCCATTAGAAGCTACCAATGGCTTAACAAACAGCTCACAACATTTTTGAATATTTAACAATTGTCTCTCAAGAGCTGGAATGAGACAGCTCCAGCATACTCCTGTTGTTATGATGATTAAATAAATTAGTGGCATAAGCATTTAGAGGAGTTCCTGAGATATAGTGTGCATTACATTAGGTACTTTTTAAAGAGATACTTAGATTAACTCTTCTATTTCTCTATGAGATTCTGTTATCCTATTTCTTCTATTATTCTATGAGAAGTGTTATTTTAATTTCAAGGGAGGTTAACGAGGTAGAAAAGAGCTACAGTATCTGGCTGCTAAGAAGAGTTGGGACTTGGGCAGCCTGCCACACCAGATTGCCATCTTGCTTGGATTATCAGGAGATCACATCCTGATGGGGATCATTGTGCCTACATAAGAATTTGACTGTGAATGCTCACAGGGTGAAAGAAAATTAGAGAATCCTGGTACTATTACACAATGTGAAATGCCAATATCAGCTCTAGAGGTTCCTTGGTCCCAGGGATTTTTCTATTGCCTTTGAGGTAAATTATTTATCATATCAAACAATGAGAAAACCATACTAATATGTATTCTCAAGAATGGGGCAGACAATAATGACAAGTTCTGTTCCCTAGGCATTTATTTTATGCTTGACACTTTATTAACCACTTGAAATGAATTATCTTACGCAATAATAGCAGCAACTGGCTAAGGTAGGATTATTATTGCATCACTCTGCAGGTGAAGAAACTGAAGCTCAGCAGTGTTAAGTAACTTCTTCAAGGGCACAAAGCTGCCATAAACAGCTTTGTCTGAATCCAAAGTCTATGGATACACTGAAAACCATACACTCAACTGCTATCTCTTAAATTCATGAAAAATTGTCAAGAAATTTAGAAATACATTGATGCTCTTTAGAGATGAAAGTATTATCAAGAAATCCAAGGTTCATACTGAAGTTTTTTAGGGTTGAGAATGTTAAAGACCAATGTCAGGTCAAAGATAGGGTGAAATTCATGTATTCCATGTGATTACTCCTTCCTAAAAAATATAATTATATTTTAATAGAACTATCATATGATCCAGCAATTCCACTTCTGGGTATAAATCTGAAGGAAAAGAAAACCCTAATTCAAAAAGATATATGCACCCCAGTGGTCATAGCAGAGTCATTTACAATAGCCAGGATATGGAAGCAACCTAAGTGTCCATCACAGATGAATGAATAAAGGAGATGTAGTTTATATATACAATGGAATATTACTCAACCATAAAATAGAATAAAATTCTGGGGCTTCCCTGCTGGCGCAGTGGTTGGGAGTCTGCCTGCCGATGCAGGGGACACAGGTTCATGCCCTGGTCCGGGAAGATCCCACATGCTGTGGAGTGGCTGGGCCCGTGAGCCATGGCCGCTGAGCCTGCACGTCTGGAGCCTGTGCTCCGCAGCAGGAGAGGCCACAACAGTGAGAATAATAATAATAAAATTCTGCCATTCACAGCAGCATGGATAGACCTAGAGGGTATTATGCTTAGTGAAATAAGTCAAACAGAGAAAGATGAATACTACATATTATTATTTATATGTGGAAACTAAAAAAAGCACACAAACACACACAAATGAATATAACAAAACAGAAAGATTCATAGATACAGAGAACAAACTAGTGGTTACCAATGGGAAAAGGGAAGAGCAGAGGGGCAAGATAGGTGTATGTTATTGAGAGATACAAACTACTATGTACAAAACATAAGCAACAAGGATATATTGTACAGCACAGGGAAATAGAGTCATTATTTTACAACTTTAAACAGAGTACAATCTATAAAAATATTGAATCGATATGTTGCATACCTGAAACTAATATAATATTGTAAAAAAGCTATACTTCAATTTAACAAATACATGTATTTTACTGTCAACACTCCTTTACTTTACTTTGAGTATGTATATAGCTCTGAGACTGGAGGAGGGCAGGAAAAGAATTCTGTGCCTGTCAAAGAAACTTGTATTAGGAGATACATAAGGGCCAACTTCGGGCTACTCTACATTCTGTTTGACACCTTCATTGTATTGGAGGAAAAAAAAATTAGTTGGTTCATTTAGCTTTTCACTTAATTCAGCGTTTTATTGTGCACTTCAGTTCTCACCCAAATGAACAGAGACGGTGCAAGAAACAGAACACAATTAATGGGGCTCTCAAGACATGCGGTTGTTGCTCTTGCTTCTTTAAGAGACACAAATCATTTTCTCCCTTCTGCGAAACTCCATTGCCCAGCAGAAAAAGAGTTTCCTAACAAATGTATATCTTACCAAAAGTGGAGAACCCATCTCTGTCTCATATGTATAGAATCATGGGCACACATTCACAGGGTACCTACACACAGCAAGCCTGCCCACAAAGCATTCCCCTCCTTTTGCCTGTTAAAGATATAATGTCCGGGCATGAAGCAAAGAATCACTATAAATTAGAAGTAGTATGGCCTTTAGCTCAAATTATGTCGAGTCTTCCCATTTTCAGGATAAGGGAAGTGAGGTTCGGAGAGGTGACATGATTAGCCCAGCGTCAAGCAGGTGGTCATTGGGGAACGTAAATCAAATTCCCCTCTCTCAACTCTACACATAGCCTTTTCTCTCCTATTCTAGGCTTCCTGCTTAATATTGATCATTGCCATGGTCCCACAGACTGATCTCCTTGGAAGCTTGTCACCCAATCCTCTGAAAAGATGCATGAGCACTGGCGGAGAATCACTGGCCATCTTTCCACACACAAATATGTTTCCACATACAAATATGGGCTGGTGGCTGGTTTGAGTTTCTACTGATTCTCCAGCACATGCTTCTCCCCACACAAACAAATACATTACTTGCCTCATGCTAATGAGTTTCATCAGCTTAAAGAGCCAGTTTAATTAATCTTCTGTTTAACAAAAAACAATTCAATCTGATAAAATGCTTAGGAGAGAAACTAAAGCTGGTGTTTTTCCTACAAGTAATACGTCAGGTAGGGTTAAGAAAAAGTGTTGGCAAGTGATACAGAAGAAGTAATTCATTATTGAAAAATGATCTCGATATGTGTGATCATCTCAAAAGCTCGGCATTCACTGAGTGGCCTTCGTTTAATCACAAGTTGGCACACTGTATAAGCCAAACATCTCATCTTCTGTGCCAAAGACAGAGCAGCTTCTGCTCTAGGGAACAGATCCAGGTGGTAGAAGTTCATGGCACATCCTGGTTGCTTGGGAAATAAGCTGCCATTTCATTCTGAACTTCTCAGTACTGTGAGTTCAGCTTCCTCAGTAGAGATAACATTTTTTCCCTCCCAAAGCCACCATTATTTGCAATGGAGACAGTGTTAATTTCACTGCTTGTCAATTAAGCTCATCCCTTAATTTAGTTGGGATGTGTATACAAAACATGACAGTGCTAATTCTAGTCCTTAATTCATGCCTAGAATAAGCTATACTCTCCAAGCATCCTTGCCTCCAATCTTCCCATCTCAGTTTATTTTATGGTCAGATTAATCCTCTTATGCGTAGGTTTAATGAGAACATCATCCTACTTCAAAATCTCTTGGAGTCCCACTCACTACAGGGTAGAATCCAAGTTCTCTAACAAAGCAGTGAAGGCAGCAAACAATCTGAATCAATCCACCTGACTAGCCTTATCTCTCCTACTTCATTTCCAGGAATGCTGAATGCTTTATGCCATCTAAGACTTGTCTCATTGAAAATCAAAGTCAGGATTAAAAGAACATCTGACTAGTAGCCTTGCAATAGCCTCTTCCCATCTGATACAATAGGGCCTGTGAGACTTAGGGGAAAAGTAACATGAAATTCATTCATACTTAGTAGGGCACTTTTGAGAACCTACTGAATGAGAGTTTAAAAAAAATTAAAGCAATATTTGCTGAAAATTAAGTTGGCTACTCTCTGGATTTAAACAAAAAAAATATTTAAAAAAACCCAATTCAAGCTTAAACACTCTATGAATCCATAACAATTAAGAGAATTCAACAAATAAAAATGAAGAAAGTATATAAAACACTGTGCTGTGGACTGAATGTTCATGTTCCAACGCTCACTCCAAATCTTATGTTGAAGCCTGATCCACAGCGTGACAGTATTTGGAAATGGAGCCTTTGGGAGGTAATTAGGGTTGGATGAAGTCATAGGGCTTGAGCCCTCATCATGGATTGGTGTTCTTATAAGGGGATTAAGAACCCAGAGCTCTCTGTTTACAGTATATGAGAGTACAATGAGAAGCTGACTTTCTGCAACCCAGAAGAGGGCTCTCGCCAGAGCTATGCTGCCACCCTGATCTCAGATTTTCAGCCTCCAGAAATGTGAGAAATAAATTTCCGTTGTGCATAAACCACCCAGACTATGATACTTTGTTATGGCAGCACGTACTGACTAAGACAGAATGTTTTTCAGACGTTGGTCCACAGAGAGTATATAGGACAGTGACCTCTGAAAGAAGGTTAAAAAAGTGAGATGATGCTTATGGCTATCCTACCTGACCACTTGGAGAGAGATTCCAGGCCCCAGTGCAAGGAGAAGGAATCCAAACAGGCTCTCTATCCTCTCTGGAGTTGAGGAGACAGTGTTTAAAGTTTGGGGATGCAAAAATGTCTAGAATTTGAGAGGCAGAATACTAGAGAGAGTAGCACATAGGAATCCAGAAATCTGATAAGGTTTCCATGCAAATGCTTAGCTGATCAGTGCACAACTGTGAGGAAACTACTAAGTCTTGAAAAATAATCAGTAGAAAGAAGGAAGTGCACAAATCCCTGTTGCTCACACAGGAGGAAAATTTCATGTTTTCACCAGACTTAAGGGAAAGACTTTCTAACAAATGAACCATTGAATAGGGACCTCAGAGGGTATTGCTTCAGAGGGAGGTCAATAAGATATAAACTAATGGCTGCTATGATCACAAAACAAAACTTCAAAGAAGGTTTCAAAAGAAATTAAATAGTACCATGTGTATTGAAAACCAAAGATAAAAAATATTGGAAGAAACAATAAGAGAAAATGTCCAGCAACCACTAATAAAAATTTTACAATGTCTGGCATTCAATAAAAAAATAGCAGGTATGCAAAAAAGCAGGAACATATGGTCTATAATGAAAAGCATGTCAGGTAATAGAAACAGAACTTAAGTTGACATAGATGAAAGAGTTAATAGACAGAGATGTTAAACTATTATTATAAATAAACTCCATACATTCAAGAAGGTAGATGAAAAGCATGAACAAGTTTAGAGATATAGAAGATATAAAAATGACCCAAATTGGGCTTCCCTGGTGGCACAGTGGTTGAGAGTCCGTCTGCCGATGCAGGGGACACTGGTTCGTGCCCCGGTCCGGGAAGATCCCACATGCCGCGGAGTGGCTGGGCCCGTGATCCATGGCCGCTAAGCCTGCGCGTCCGGAGCCTGTGCTCCGCAACGGGAGAACCTACAACAGTGAGAGGCCTGCGTACCGAAAAAAAGAAAAAAAAGACCCAACTAAAATTCTAAAGATAGAAAATGGATCATCTCAGAAGAAAAATATACTGGATAGGATTAAAAACAGATTAGACACTGCAAATGCAAGTATAATTTGAAGGCATAGAAATAAAAACTATCCAGAGTGAAACCCAGGTTTAAAAAGACTAAAACGAAAAAGTAACAGAGCATCAATTAGCTATAATGCTACTTAAAGAGCCTAATATATATGTAATGATGTCTAAGAATTAGGGGCCACAGACAGAAAAAACATTTTAGAAAAGACTAAAAAATTTCCAAATTTCATGAGAATTATTCACCCACTGGTTAAAGAATCTCAATAAACTCAGAGAAATATGAAGAAAACACAAAGACACATCATAATCATATTCCCTAAAACTGATGACAAATCTTATCAGCAGCCAAGGGCAGGGAGTGGGGAAACATTATCTACAGAGGAACAAAAGATAACATACAGGGACTTACTGGGGAAAATGCAAGTCAGAAGAAAGTGGAGCAACATATGTAAAGTACTGATAAAGGGAAACGAACAAACAAACCTGTTAACCTAGAATTCTATAGCCAACAAAAATATCTTTCCAAAATGAAGGTAAAATGACATCATTTTAAAAATACAAAACCTGAGAGTATTCATCACCCATCAGACAGGCACCGCAAGCAATGTTAACAGAGGTACTTTAGGCAGAACGAAAACGGTACCAGGTGGAAATCTGGATTTACACAAAGGAATGCAGTGTACATTAAATGGTAAACATGTGGGAAAACTTAAAATTTAATTGACTGTTCAAAGTACTTTAATATGTCTAATATATATACCAAAATAAAGTATGATATTAAAATATATAGGATAAGATTTCCACCATAATCTAATCACCCTTTATTTTTTGTTGATTTTACCTCTATGAGGAAATGTGTATTAAAAACTTGAAGTCAGGAGCCTGAATTCTTTTCCCAGTTCTACTTCCAATGATGTAAGCTTAGAGAAGTTGCTTCCTCATTCTGTGCCCCTTTTCTCATGTGTGAAAAAAAGGCATGGGCCTTTACTGAATTCCGTGGTTCTTTTACCCTATGGTATATCTTCCTTAATGTCTCTTGACAAACTCCTGTCACATGGGTTGTAGTGGAAAACTGAAGGCAAGCTTGGGGAGTGTCAGAGGGGATTTTTAAGCAGGGTGATGTATTAATCAAAAAGGGGGTGAGGGATAAACTTGCTTCTTTTTACAACAGTATGTTAAGAGAAGAAGCAAATGTCATGGGTGGTGACTCAATCTGATGATTGTCAGATATTCACGATGCAGAACAAAAATGCCAATCTTGACATGGTGAGAACAATTAATTTCATTGTCACCGTGATTTTTTCAAATATTTACTCTATTTAAAGTACCTGAGTGGGTTGTGTGAGGTATAGACATAGCTCCATTTTATTTTTTATATCTGATTTTGCAAGCCAATACATACTATCAATAATATTTTAAATTAGTCTCAGTAGGAATACACCTTACATATACTCTCATGCACACACTACAAAGTTCAGTTCAGTTCAACAAAATTTACTGAATATCAATTGAAGAATTCAATATAGTGTATCAGAACGTTATGAGACCAGAATTCTAATCTCAAAACAACCAACTAGCTTTAATACCTAGGAAAAAAAGCTTATTTAATTTTGTTAAAAATGTTTAAAAATGTCTTCTATAATATGAGGAGACTGAATTAGATTATTCTTAAGGTCTTTTCTGGTTATAAACTCTATGCACTCTATGTGTCTATGTATTCACAGATGTACTAGAAACTGTGAAGAAATTAAACTAGTGTAAAATATGCTTCTTACACTTGAGGAAATTATGGTTTAATTGGGTAATAAATTATATACACATTTAACTCAGAATTAATTACTGAATGTTTATTATGTTCAGAGTGCTAGGTTTGGTGCTGTTTGAAACGATTAGAATAGGCTTAAATTCTTAGAGAGATACTGTCAGCCAGGATTTCAGAAATAGCTTTGTAAAGAATTTGAGATTTAAGGTGAAATTTGTAGAATGAATGATATTAAACTGAGGGTTTTGTAAAAATATGCATCAGGGAGATGGTAAGTTTTCAAAGAAAAATTTTAAAAGAATAATTTTATGCATATTATGTATATATGTAAGGTTTACAATAGATAAGTGTTACTTAAACTTATTATGTGTGGGTGGATATATACATATAATTTAAGTACATCCACACATTTCTCAACTAAGCCATCTAATGATGAGAAAGAAAAGGAAGACAGATGAAATGGGATGATATGGTAGAAATAGCACCCAGGTGTTCTCATTTCAAGTCCAAACACTGCAACTAGTGATGTAAGTCTCTGATCTCATGCAAGTCTCTTACATTTCTCAGGGTCATTAGCTCTACACTATAATGGTGGGCAGTAGGTAGACTAGATGAGTTTTGACATTAGTGCTAGCTCTATCCTTACATACTGACAATTTAAATTGAGTTACTGCCCACTCTGATCACTGCATTACATCTGTTTCTGAGATACAGAGATACACAACTCCTTCCATGAGATTCTTACCTGGTTTGGGAACCAAGGCATCGATATGGGATTGATACTACAAATGTTTATTTAATACCTGCATCCTCACTATATACTTAATCTCCATTTAGGCAGCAACCACATCTGCTTTGTTTTCCAATGTATCTCTAGTGCTTAGCATAGGACCAAGTACATCGTAGACATCAATTTAAATTGTTACTTAAATCATGAATGAATAAATTTAGGACAGAACACAAGTTAACTAGTCCTGTATTTAGAGCTTTATCAGCTATTCACTTCTACTGACATAGAATAACACAGCCCCATAGCAGTTCACACATACTCATTTTTCCATCTTGTCTGATTCATTTGATGGAAACAACTTCAACTGTTAATCCACGTTCCATTCATAATAGAAGAGTCTATCACTAAATTACATCATGTGCAACACTTTGATGTAATATTTTTTGAAAAATTGTCATTGTTTCTGTCTTGTTACATTGAAATGCACTGGGCCATGCTGGCAATCTGAATAAGAACTAAGAGAAGAAAAGCAAAGTGACATTAGCTGGGAGGGGACACATGAGAAGAAAGGAGGGTAGAAGTCACAATATTATATGTAAAGTTTTTTGGGTATCTTTCAAGTCATGAAGTCCTTTTTTTTTGATAACATAGATATACACATATCTTGTGTCCCCACTAGCTTTAACCCTTTGGTAACATGTCATATTTTCAGGGAGGCTTTCCTTCCCATTCCTATTTAAAATTGTAGTTTCTTTCCCCCCTTTCTCTGTTTTCCTTTTTCTCCATAGCTCTTATCTTCTAGAACATTATGTAAGTTACAAAAGTATTTGGTTATTATCTGGCTTCTCTTACTTGATTGTGAGGTTTATAAGGGTGGAGTTTTGTCTGTGTATACATCTGTATCCCCAGTTTTTAGCATAATGTCTTCTACACAGTAGAATTTCAACCAATGATCAAAATATGAAATATTCATTGAACTTCACCTCTCCCCCCTGCATACCACTCACCAATCATGTTTTTATTCATTACCCTTGACTGTTATGTTTTTATTCATGACTCGACTGTGGTCACAGCTGATTGGCTTATGAAAGCTGGTACCTACTCAAAGGTGGCCTGTATGTATATATTAATTATAAAGTAGAGTGGGAAAAAAATAGATATTTTAAAAATCAACACACATAAGTAAATAATTGTAAGTTGCACTAAAGTTGTATGAAATAAAGTACAGGTTATAAGCAAATAATAGTGGAGATGCAATTACATCAGGAAGATCAGAGAGGATATTTCAGAACTAATAACTTCTGAGTGCAGTCTTGAAAGGTAAGAGGACTTTGACTTGGAACGCTCGCTCATCTTACTTGTTTTAATTTTAGTCACTAACTCGTCAATGTTCAGATCAGGGAACATGAGCTCTTCTGTGCAAGTCTGAATGATTTTTTTCAGACTTTTCCCTCAGTGTACTTCACACAGGGACATTTTTACATTTGTTTGTGTGGTCAGTCAATTAATGCTTGTATTGTCACTACATTGGAAGCTTTATAAGAGAATGATCTCAGTTCCTGGGATCTCCCAGTTTGTGATTTCAGCCTCACTTGAGGCATGGTTACCTATATGCACTTGCTTTTCAAGATGTAATTCTGCGTTCTCATAAGGAAATTTCTATGATTATTATTTCATAAGTAAACCCAAGTGAGTTTCTGTTCTGTTCAAATAAGAGCTTTCCAAGATATGGTAATATGCTCTACAAAGATAAGTGTGCCTTTAGGAGTGCTAAGGTGAACGATATAGCTGTCCCATGGGCTTTGCATACAGACAAACCAGGTTTCAAATCTGTGTTCTACCATTTAATGGTTATATCACCTTGGGCCATTCTTTAAATCCCTCTGAGCTACAGTTTCCTAATCTGCAATAGTGTGATAATAATGCCTACCTCAAGGGATGTTGTAAGATTCATTAGATGTTGTAAATAAAGTATCTACACTGTCTTAGCAAATAGATGAAGCTCACAAAATGGTTAATGAGATAACAAGACAGTGGTTACTGCATAATAAAAGAAATACACAGGGCTGTTATTTGCTACATTCATCCAATAGAAACCTATTGATAATTATTATGAATCAAGTTTGTGCTTAGATATACAGTGGGACAGTCACAACTAGGACATAAGCCTGTCACCAAGGTGAAAACCAGTTGACTCCACATGAGAATTATATGAAGACAAGCGTTGAAATCAGCTCTGTCTCCTGCTATGGAATTGCTGGCCCTTCTCTTCAACTGCCAGAGAGCAATGAATTTTAAGAACCTAAGCTACTCTTTTCCCATTATTTCCTTTCTTTTATGATGTCATTTTATTCTGTAATTTCTAAATAGCTATCAGAATGATTGAACAGAGGAAGCAAATACCTAAATATTATTTCCAAAATTTTAATTTAAAGCAAGATGTACGTTTCAAATAGAAAAAGTGGCAGACTTGCCAAATGTTTTTTAGGCACTCAATATTGATCAAGTTATTTCCACTGTTTCTTGGAGAGAGAATCAGAAGAAATTATTTTAAAGCAAAATGGCCCTTCACAGGTACCCAAAAGACTTACATTTGCAAGAAGAAGTTATAAAAGAGATTACCTTTAGAACTTATATATCTGGAATGGATAAAGAAGATGTGGTACATATATATATACAATGGGGTATTACTCAGCCATAAAAAAGAATGAAATAATGCCATTTGCAGCAACATGGATGGAACTAGGAATTATCATACTAAGTGAAGTAAGCCATACAGAGTTAGATAAATATCATATGATATTATTTATATGTGGAATCTTTAAAAATGATACAAATAAACTTATTTACAAAACAGAAATAGACTCACAGACATAGAAAACAAACTTATGGTTACCAAAGGGGAAAGGAGGGGGAGGGATACATTTGGAATTTGGGATTAACAGATGCTGACTACTATATACAAAATAGATAAGTTTAGCAAAGGGGGCAAAAGAAAGTAGAAAACAACAGTAATTGCAACAAGAATGCCTTTACTTAATACATAGTATAAACAACCTACAATGGAAAAGAATCTGAATCACTTTGCTGTACACCTGAAACACTGTTAATCAACTATATTTCAATTTAAAAAAATTTGTTTAAAAACAAACAACAAAAGAAGAATTCTAATATCTGAATAAGGATGCAGGAATTTTATTGGCCTGCTGAAATAATTCTACGCCAAATGGACCCACAATTCAGTTCACCTGTAGAGACAGAGCTGAGAGCTGGCCAGGAGGCTTCACTAATGTTGGTCAGATGGGAACTGACAGACAGCATGCAAAATGCCAACCTAATGACTAGGGCAGAGAACTAAATACCACCTGAAACATTTAAAATATTCACAGAAACCACCACTATAGATAATATAGATAGTTCTTTACAACACCATTAGGATTGATGATCAGGAAATGTGCTATTTTGAGAAAGTTTTAGAGTTAAACCAATCTTCAGAAGTTAGTTTATTTAGCAAAGGGGGCAAAAGAAAGCAGAAAACAACAATAATAGCAACAAAAATGCCTTTACTTAATACATATTATAAACAACCTTAACAAAAATGCACTAAAAATATCAAGGTTGAAGAAAGGCCTCAAAACAAACCTGTCAAGACTCAGGGTCATCAAGCTGTGATTCAGAAACCCAAGAACACAAAATCAAGCAACATACTGAGAGGGCTTCTGCCAGCCCACACTCTGGATCAAGAGGTAAAACAAAGCTGGCAAATGTTTTAGTAAAATCTTCCTAGAATGGGGTTTAAAAGGGAGAAAGAAGTAAATACTACTCAATGAGAGTTTATTTTCCAAGAGATGGGAAATTGTTTCCAAAATAAAATAAAATCTCCAAAAAATCTGAAAATGAAAACTTTAACATAAAAATTTGTTTCAATTCATTGCAGAATTTCTAGATTTTTATTGGCCCACTTTTTAAAATGAATCCCTTGTAAGCTGATTTTAGCAAATCCTTTGCAAAGTTTTAATGTGGGATGAGTCATATTTAATTGCCACTGTACACTGACTTTTTGAAAAATTCTGTCTAAATACAACCCTCAGACATAGAGACACTCATTTTTGCATAATCAGTGCTGCTTTCTAGATCACAAAGACATCAACGAAAAAATGTAGAAAATACTCACATTATAGGCACTCTTCCTATAAAAACTGAGGCATAGGATTATTAGTCTTCAAACTTCTCACTTTCTAGTTTAAAAACTCCATAGACAGTTGCATCTGAACTTGTCAATTTGTTTTTTTAATTTTTTTTAACTGCAGGCAATTCTCCAATATTATAAACTGCAGTTTACTTTATTCAAGCTTGTCCAGCTGAGGTAATAACATGCTTTGGCCACACCTGCTCTGCAAAGCTTAAGAGATGGTTCTTTGCAATTAGGGAAGGTCTTGCCACTACATTTCATACACCTCTGACAATGCTGTTGGCTGGACAATACTTCCTTCAGATTCAGAGGTACAGACTTTGCTGTTTTAGCCCATGTAACTATATATTATTTTAATGATCAATTCATTTATTACAAACTCCCAATTGCCTAAATCGCTAATTAAAGTGTAAAGGATGATAGAGCATGGTGGACTCTTGGCGACTAGGCTTCTCTGAGTTAAATAAACACTTGGACACATTAACCCTTTCAGTCATGGGTTTAATACACTTTGGGTGAGCCAACAACTATTTGCTTCTAGCTATGTGCTAGAATATGAACATACAAGATGAATCAGATGAAGCCTCTGCCCTTGCTGGCCTCAGGGAAATTTCCAGAGAGATGTAGAAATATAGTCAGTTCTAAGATAGATGCATATGCCAAAGCACCATGAGAATATTGAGACACAAATGGATCGGAACAAAGACACAATGAAGGTTGTGGCTCCCAACTGGAGGACATGGTTCAGAAAAAGATTGCTCTTTCATTGAAGCCCGATCAGCTCATGGAACTCAAACTTAGATTGGTGGGGAGGAAGTGAGGAGAGAAAGAGAGAGAGACAGAGAGAGACAGAGAGAGAGGATGGATTAAGAAACGTAGAAATACAGAAGTTTTAGAAGCATGTCTAGAAATCTAAGACACATACATTGAAAGGACATGGGTGTGGCTTTTGGTTCATGGGATCAAATAGGTTTCTAAAGCAGTTGTACTGTAAAAGAATCTACCTGTCCAGACTAAAAATGTCTGTGACTAAGGCATAAAACAGTCCTTAGGATTCAACCAGCAGGAAACAGGCTGAAGGACTGTTCATTTCCAAAGGAGGTCAAATTCTTCAATGCCCATTTCTGATACAGTCATGGAAGATAATAGAGGAGAAAGAACACTCTGGAATGTGGAGGCAAGGGCTCCAACCAGACAGCAACATTAGAGCCGAATCACAGGATATTTGGGATCTTCTCCATCCATGCCTGTCCAAGAGGATTTCAGGAATCCCTGCCAGATAATGGGCACTATGCAGAACAACACATAAATGTGCTCTGGATCATCACCCTATTGCTTCTGGATGGATCATCACCAACTTCTCTTTCATGGGCTTCTGAGATTACACTGAGCCCATTCAGATAATCCAGGATCTTTATTTTAAGGTTTGCAATCTTAATTACATTTGCAAAGTTTCTTCCACCATGTAACATAACATGTTTACATGTTCCAGAGATTAGAGCAGGGACATAGTTGGGGAGCAGGTGGAGAGTGAAGTGGGGAGGGGAAGTATCCAGCCTACCTTACAAGTAATATTGAACTTTGTGCTTGATGCCATATGCTTGTATATGATTTTTGGATTATCTTCCTTGGGGAGAGAGAGTAATATGTTGCTAGCAGGCGGGATAGAAAGCTGAATGTTTGGTGACCAGAAAAGCAGACAAATTTTCATTAGGCCTCTTAGCCAAGTATTTCTGACCTTATGATTGCATGATGGGATAGAATTTTTGGCTCCTGAGTGATTGAGTAGGGGGTTTGACCAAATCTAGCAGAGATTCCCTGCTGGCCCAAAATGGACTGGCTTTAAGACAGAGGATTTGGAAATGTTTTTTATTACAGTAGATTGAATAATATAGCCAGTTATGGCTGGTACATGATGTGCAACTATTATTTATGAATAAAGGACTACTATGTCTGGCAATGGTGTGCTAGTTTCCCCAATACACATGCTTGACCTTTCCAATAAAAGAGCAAATTCTTTATAAAAAAAGGGTATCCATATGTACAAAATTAAATATTAATTTCTACCTCACACCATACACTAGAAGCAATTTCATGTAAACAGAGACCTACATTTGAAAGGTAAAATATAAAAGCATATGTAAGATAATGTAGGAAAACATTTTCATGACCTTGGGGGTAGGTACAAGAAGCCTTAATTATAAAAGGAAATTTGATAAATTTGATTATTAAAGTGAAGAAGTTTTGTTCATGGAAAGATATAAACAGTGAAAATCAAGTGGTGAAATGGGAAAAGCCGTTTGCAACACAGATGATCAACAAAAAATTAATATGCAGATTATAATAAAAACCTTTTTAAAATCAATAGATGAAAAGACAGAGATGGAGGGTGGGATCATGATGGTGGAATGGGGAGACCCTGAGCTTCCCTCCCGCCATGAACACATGAAAGCTACAACTACATATAGAGCAGCTCTCGCTGAGAGTAACCTGAAGACTAGCAGAAGGGCTCTTCTACAACCAAGGATGTAAAAAAGGAACCACGTGGAGTCTAGTAGGAGGCGAGAAGAAGTGATCTAGTTGGGACCCACACCCCTAGTTGGTGACCCAGAAGAGGAGGGGGTCCTCCCTAAGGGGTGAGGGGTTTGAGCCCCATATTAGGTACCCCAGGCCTGGGGTCTGAGACTGGGAAGATAAGCCCACTTAGCTGGTTTGAAAACCAGTGGAGCTTACCAGAGAGCTGGGAGAAGCAGGATTCTGTTCTTGAGGAGCACACACAGACTTGCTTGCTCCTGGTCTCAGCACAGAGGTAGCAGACTAAAAGCTGACTGGTGCTCTGGCCAGCCTGCCAGGACCACACCAGTGTGTAGCCCAGCCCATGCTAGTCTCATGCTCCAGCCCCTCCTGCTCTGGTGCTGCTCTCTGCTAAGGCAGAGACTGCCATTGCTGTCATGTGGACAACCTAGAAGAAATAGACAAATTCCAAGAAACATACAATCTTCCAAAACAGAATCAGAAAGAAATAGATAATCTGAACAGACCAATTATTTGTATTGAATTGAATCAGTCATCAAAAATCTTTCAACAAACAAAAGTCTTGGACTGGATGGCCTCACAGGAGAATTTTACCAATATTTAAAGAAGACTTAATTTCTATTCTTCTCAAACTATTCCAACAAACTGAAGAGAAAGGAACCCTCCCAAATTCATTCTATGAGGCCAGGTTACCCTAATACCAAAACCAGACCAAAACAATAAAGAAAATGCAGGAAAATGTCCCTGATAAACATAGATGTAAAAATCTTCAACAAAATGTTATCAAATCAAATTCAACAATACATAAAGTGATCATACATCATGATCAAGTGGGATTTATTCCAGGGAAGCAAAGATAGTTCAATGTTCACAAATGAATCAACATGATACACCACATATGCAGAGAAAGTATTTGACAAAATTCAACCTTCATTCATGATAAAAACTCTCAATAAAGTTGGTATTAACATAATAAAGGACATTTATGATAAACACACAGCTAACATCATACTCAACAGCGAAAGCTAAAAGCTATTCCTCTAAAATCAGGAACAAGATAAGGGTGCCCACTCTCACCATTTCTATTTAACATAATATTGGAATTCCTAGCCACAGCAATTAGACAAGAGAAAGAAATAAAAAGCATACAAATTGGAAAGGAAGAAGTAAAACTATCACTATTTGCAGACGAAATGATACTATATATAGAAAACCCTAAAGAGTCCACCACAAAACTTTAGAACTAATAAATGAATTCAGTAAAGTTGCAGAATAGAAGATTAATATATGGAAATCTGTTGCATTTCTATACATTCATAATGAACTATCAGAAAAAGAAACCAAGAAAATAATACCATTTACAATTGCATCCAAAAGAATAAAGTACCTAGAAATAAATTTAACCAAGGGGTCGAAAACCTATACTTAATGTAAGGCACTAATGAAGGAAACTGAAGATGATACAAGTAAATGGAAATATATCCCATGTTTATGGATCAGAAGAATTAATATTTTTAAAACGTCCATACTACCCAAAGTAATCTACAAATTTAATGCAGTTCCTATCAAAATACACATGATATTTTTTATAGAAACCAGTAGAACAAATAATCCTAGAATTTATATGGAACCACAAAACATCCCAAATAGCAAACACAATCTTGAGAAAAAAGAACAAAGCTGAGGTATCATGCTCCCTGACATCACACTATACTACAAAACTACAGCAATTAAAACAGTATGGTACCGGCACAAAAACAAATGAATAGACTAATGAAACAGAACCCAGATATAAACCTGTGCATATATGGTCAACTAACCTATGACAAAGGAGGGAAGACTATACAATGGGGAAAAGACAGTGTCTTCAATAAGTGGTTTTGGAAAAACTGGACAGCTACATGTAAAAGAATGAAATTAGAACATTTTCTCACACCATATACAAAAATAAACTCAAAATGGATTTTAAAGACCTAAATGTAAAACCTAAAACCATAAAATTCCTAGAAGAAAACTTAGGCAATACAGTCTTTGACATAGGTCTTAGCAATATTTTTTGGATCTGTCTCCTCAGGCAAGGGAAATAAGAGCAAAAATAAACAAACAGGACTTAAACTTAAAACCTTTTGTATAGTGGAGGAAACAACAAAAGGTAACTTACTGAATGGGGGAAGATATTTGTAAATGATAGGTCTGATGAGAGGTTAATATTCAAAATATTGGCTTGGGCAAAAAGTTCATTCAGGTTTTTGCAGAAGATGTTACAGAAAAACCCAAACGAACTTTTTGGCTAACCCAATATATAAAGAGCTCATAATGCTCAATATCAAAAAACAAACAAACAAATAAACGACCTGATTAAAACATGGGCAGAGGACCTGAATAGGCATTTTCCCAAGAAGACATACTGATGGCCAGCAAGCACATGAAAAGATGTTCAACATCACTACTCATCAGAGAAATGCAAAGAAAACCCACAATGAGATAACACCTCACACCTGTCAGAATAGCTATTGTCCAAAATACAAGAAATAAAAAGTGTCAGTGAGGATGTGGAGAAAAGGGAACCCTAGTATAATACTGGTGGAAATGTAAACTGGTATAGCCACTATACACAGAGTTTCCTCAAAAAATTAAAAATAAAGCTACCAAATGATCCAGAAATTCCACTCCCAGGAATACATCCAAAGAAAATGAAAATATTAATTTGAAAATATATATGCACCTCATTGTTCATAGTGGAATTATTTACAGTAGTCAAGATACGGAAGCTACATTAGTGTTCATCAACAGAAGAATGGATAAAGAAGATGTGGCATATATATATATATATATATATATATATATATATATATATATATATATAATGGAATATTACTCAGCCATTGAAAAGAATGTCACTTGCCATATGCAGCAACATGGATGGACCTGGAGGGTATTATGTTTAGCCAAATGTCAGACAGAGAAAGCTAAATAGTGTATGTTTTCACTTATATGTAGAATCTAAAAAATAAAACAATTGAATGAATTTAACAAAATAGAAACAGACTTATAGATACAGAGAACAAACCAGTGATTACTGGTGGGAGTGAGGCCTACCCCAAGATTGGTAAAGGGATTAAGAGGTACAAACAACTAGGTAAAAAAATAAATAAGATAGTAGTACTTAATGTACAGCACAGGGAATATAGCCAATATTTTATAATAACTTTATATGAAGTATAATCTGTAAAATTTTTGAATCACTTTGTTGTACACCTGAAACTACTATAATATTGAAAGTCAACTATATTTCAATAAAAAATAGATGAAAAGGAATAGGATATAGACAGTGAATTTAATAAGCACTTTCCAAAGGAGAAATATCCAAAGAACTAGTAAACTTATGAATGACAGACTAATAATTAGCATTCAGCATAATACAAATGAGACCAGAAGGATATGTCATTATCTCTTCACAAGGTTGCCTAAAATTAAACAAAAATTAACAACAAGCATTGACAAGCTGAACCAATAGTAATTCTCATTCATTGGTCGTGGGGATGAGAATCATACAACCATTTTGTGATGATGAATGGAACGTGCTAAATATTCAGGAAAGTTACTAAATAAATGTTTGTTTTTTGTGGTTGTGGTTCTGATGATTGTGTTTGTTATTCTTAGGCTTTTCCTGACTCTCATGGATAGCACTTATCTTATTCTTTCACTCAATATCCAGTTATTATTTCCTATTTTGTGCCACATACTGTGTTAGATTCTAAAAATACAGAGATGGATGAAAAATAGTTACAGTTCCCGAGTTCAAATTGCATATTGTTTAATGGAGTTAATCAGTTTTGTTGTTTTTTATATTTCTGACTACAAGTTTCTCCATACAGATTCATATCATAAAATTGTTAATACCTATAATTTTTTGAATACTTAATATGTGCCAGGAAAACACAGAGGATGTCAGCAAAACAAAACAAAAACAAAGATCCTGGGGAAGCATAAAGGTTTAAGGATTAAAGTTCTTCTATATTCTTATCATGTTTTACTCTGAGATTTCAGACATTCTTTTTTAGGAACCGTTCATTTCATACCCAGCAAGCATAGCAGAAAGAAGGACAATCAGAAAGGAGGAAATTTACTAAATCTCTCCAAGATTCCTCTCCATCCTGTACAAAATGCTACTATGTTATTAATCAAGGTACTATACTTACCTCTTTAAGTGCCCCATTTATCATCAGGCAGTGAATTTCAGCATCCTTTGAATTTTAATGATGGGAAGAAAATAAAACCCCAAATACTTTGAGATGGCTTCTTCAATTTCATCTTACAAATGAAAAAACCTGAAGCACACGGAGGCTTAGTGGAAGGTCTAAAGTCACAAAGCTGACAAGCAATTACGTTTACACTCTAAACTCCTATGTTAATTTTTGAAAAAATTGTAAGAAGTATCCCTATGGATACCCTGAGATTGCTAAGATATTTTCTGGTTGAGCAGAAATTTCCAGTAATAGAATCAGGTGACAGATTGGTTTCTAAGCCATATAGCTGACTGAGTTATTAAGTGTTAACTTTAAGGCTCTGTAGTCATACATGGTAACACACTTTCCATTTTATTAGCAACATATCATCTTAGAAGTGGAAAAATAACACTGGAAAACAGATTCCAATACTCCTTCCTCAACAGCAATGATTACACTGAAGTACTGTCTGTAAATGAGATAGAGGTAGCATACTCCATCCAAATAGATAAGGTGTTGGGTATTTGGGGAGGATAGTGAAACTTCTAAAGGAATAATGACAAAGTACAAATCAACAAACCCTCCCTGATACTGCACAGTATTTGGATGAAATAAGTGTAGCTCACAAAGTTACCTTAGGAACCTACTTAGCCTTTTTCCTTACAAGAAGCACAAGATCTACCTTAGTAAAATGCAATAGTTTTGGCCAAGGTATGACATTCTGTGGCATACAACTAGGCCAAAGACGGGTAGATATAAAAAGTCAAGCCTTCAAATATGCAGCAGGTTCTAATGAAGTTTAAAAATTTTCAGACAAAATGTATTGTGAAAAAAAAAAAATGTATTGTGACCACACCATAATTATGTAAATTTTCTGGAATGATTTTGATCTCTCATTTATTTGATCATGAATAACCACACACAGAAACAGACCCAAATGTATGCATACAGACAGAAAGACAGTTCCTGTCCTCACCAAACTCCCAACATTTGGGAGTATAGAGGGAGAAAAGCATGGGAGTTAAGCATGGGAGTTAAGTGCATAATCTCTACAACCAGGAAGCCTGGCTCCAAATCTCAGTCTTTATTTCTCAGCTATGAACATTAGTCAAATCACTTAATCTCTAGGTGCCTCAGTTACCTTTAAAATGAGGACAATAAAAGTAATTATCTGAGTGCCGTTTAATCTTGAATGATTAAATTTATTTAAAGTTTTTAGGACAGTCCTGGAAGGTTGTTGAGTATCACTGTTACTATTATCAACTAATACTCTTATGTAAGAAGGAGAGATATGAACCAAGTAATTATTAGTGATATGATAAGGATAATTAAGGGTATGTTCTGTCATTTTACTTCTCGTATCTATTTTCACAAATATACCTCATCTGCAGAGTCATGGCTTAAAAAATGATTCAAAAAGTCAAGATTAAAATAATACAATATCCACTCATGATAACCCCATTTGTCAGTCTTTCCAAGGCTGAAATGGAGCTGTAGTCAACAGCCTCAAGCATAGTAGCTTCTTAGAAATTTTCCAGGTCAAGATCTTATAGATCCAGTTCCCTGGTGCATCTATATGGAAACACAGAAAGGAACAGAGCAGAGCAGAGAAGAAATCTGTTCAAATTTCTCTGGAGTGTGAGAAATTTTGAGAAACTGCAGAGGAATGTACTCCAGATTCAAAAAAAACCATAGGAGTTTAAAGACATCTGGTTTTGCCATATTTTTTATATGATTGTTAGTCATGGATTTAAACCAATAAACTCCCAGAGAAATTAAACAGCTCTGCAGCCAGATGCTGAAGCTTAGTGCCTGGCATGTAATGACTTGATGAAGTTACCGACTTGGAAGTGAGCAGGGGAATTTGCTAGTGTTCCTTAGCACCCAGAGACAAAAACAGGGACAGTGTGAGCACTTCAATGCCTCTGTGTGTGTGTCCCCGTGTGTCTTGGTGTGTCTGTGTGTGTATCTGGGGAGAGAGAGTGAAATATCTTTTAGCCACACAGTGGTCTGCATCTTTAGGCTAGTTGGCAATACAAATGTGTAGTAAATAAAAGAGCCACTGGAGAAAATTAGGAGATTCCTTGAAGGACAGGACAAATATATGCTAGAAAGGTCATGGTTCTCAACTCATATATCATGTTGGTTTGCTCATGATTTTTTTTCCTCTGAAATACAAGTGCCCATAACCACTGGACAGGCTTTATATCATATTCATTAGCAGACCTTCTTTTACAAAATCGCATTTACAAACGCTCAACATGCGTCTAATGTTTCATAAATAGCATAGCACGCAAGAAGCCAATAAGAATGTAAGCCAATGAGAAGACTCAAGAACAAAAAATAGAAGAGGTTATTCAAATCATGGCTTTGAGCTACAGTTGATGGCCTTTGAGGCCAGTAATGCAGCCTTGATTTGAAAATTCTTGGCAGAATCTAATGACAAACAATGCTTGCCATCAATGCTTGCTACCTTACCCTTGCCTGGGTCTCTCCATGTCCACAACTACACAGCAGGAAAAAGACACAGCTCATTATTTAATAATGATGATGACAGTAGTATGTGTTATATAATGTATATCACTACGAAAAGACCTATTATTGGCACCTTTTCAGCTGTGGGTAATTTATGCCATCACAATATTTCTCCCACCCACGTCTGGGTTACTTTCTTATTTCTTAATGTTGGTGTACATTTCTCTGTGGGCCATATATGTAACATTTTTCTTTAACTATATTATATGATTTAATTTTGTTATATTTTGGGGAGGGTGGGGAATAAGGAGGTTCACTAAATTTGATTATTTTCAAATTTATAGTTCTTATTTCAGTGATTTGAATCTAACTTTTTGGCATTTTCTGTATTGGAATAGTCTACAGACTAGAATATAATTATTATTTTTTTCTTCTGGGAGAAATTCTGATATTACACATCCTAAACATTTCCAGAGAAAAATGAATACATCGTAAAAAGTATATGGAGGCTTTTTGAGAGGAAAGAAAACAAGAGGACACACCATTCTTTAATAATTTTCCCACCAAGGGCAAAATTATCAATGTTTGGAAACATTTTCAGTTATTGGAAGTGGGAAAGTGCTGTTGGCATCTAGTCGGTGGAGGCCAGTGATGTTACCAAACACCCTACAATGCACAGAACAGATCTCAAAACAGAATTACCCACCATAAAAAGTCAGTCCTACTGTGGCTGAGAAACTCTGTGGCCATTTAAAGTTACGAAAACCTGATGAAGTAGTTCAGAGTTGCCGTGACATATAAGAAACTCAGTACACAGCAATAAACGATGTTTTTGCTAATGCCTGTTAGGTTTTTGAGCATTATATTCTGGATTCACTTGGTAAGGCACCAAGCTTTAAATCTAGACATTCCATTATAAAGTGTATCAATTCACATCATATTCCAAGAAATGGGTCGATGCAAGACAGCTAGAAACATTGATCTTTGGATCTCCTTTTGAAAGTGTTTCATGAATGACTTATTTCTCTTAATTAACTTTAGGGGAAATCACAGAGAATTATTACAAATACAATTTAAGTACCTGATCAAAAATTCTCATTTCCATGAACAATTAAATTAGGACTTTTTCTCTTGTAGGCATAATAAGGCCATATGAGGTCATTTCAAAGGTGATTTATTAATATTAACTCATCTTTTAAAAGATAGTCTTTGGAGTGTAGATGTTAAATGTATTTCCATGAGGTAGAACTAGAATTAAATGAGGGCACAAACTTTATAATATTAAAAGAAATATATTTCTAGAATTAATTATTGACCATAGATTGGATAGCCTTGCAGAGGAGTGAGTGCCTCATCTTATGCACTGTTCAGTGACTGCATTCTCATCCATCCTCCTAGGTAGTAGATCTGGCTTAGGCAGCCAAAAAGGTCCCTTCCAATTTGGAGTTAATAATTCTGATTATATCTCTTAGTTGTGAAAGGACACAGAAGTAAATATCAAACATACAAGCCATGTTTGTGCTATAATAACTGATTATAAATCCCCTGTCACAATTGCTTTTGCAGAATTCAAGGAAGGTCTGATATGGAATTGGGATTCATAAATATATGGAGTTAGAAATAAAATATGTTTGTGTGTAGGTGCATTTGTGTGTTTCCCATTTTTTTACTGACAGGTATTTGACAGGTACAAAAGCCTTGATTTATTTAACTGTTATAAATGAGGAATTAAACTTCAAACAAATACCAAGGGAGACAGTAGGACTTAAAGTCATAGTAAAGTGAAAATGACTAACATTAGAAGCTTCCCTATAAAAAGCAATTTGAACAGGAGAGGAGATAAAAAAATATGAAGAACTATGGTAGCTCAAAGATACTTAGATATGGGTATGAAAGTTATAGGCGATCCTAACACAAAGTTTGAGGAGCGGCACATCCTACTGGGTCTAAATAACAGGTATCCCACCAGACATTTTGATCATTGAAATAAAACATATCAATCCAGTTTTAATACAAAATGTGGAGCTATTTTATTGAAGAACACCGATTAATTAATTTGATTTCATGTAGGCCCACACAACTATTTTATATCTAACAGTTTCCATAAAATGCTTAAAATCCAAGTCTAATTCCTATTGTGTGATATTTACCCCACCAAAATAAGGCAAACAAATGAGTTTTTGTATTTTTGGATAAATGCATCAAAGTACCTAAAGACTCAAAGCAGAAGGCACAGAAATCTGAAGTTCCTTTTTTTCATTCAAAGCTAAAAGTCTGCCTTTCTACTTCTTACTCTCAGTTTGAAATAACTGGTTAGGAAGATTGGAGAGAAAGACAAAACCTGGAGTATATTTCTGTAATCTCTTCTGATGCTCCATTCTCTCTGTGTGGGAATCAGTTTCATACCTGATGATTACAAGTTCATCACTCTTCATACTAAAACCTTAGCAGCAACTTGTTCTGAGGAATGAAAGCCATAGAGCAAGATGCTCCTTTAAAATGTTTTAGTGTGTCAGCTGATGCATAAGTGGTTCTCATATTGTGGTCTACACCAGCAGTATCAATATCAACTGTGAACTTGTTAGAAATGCAAATTTGTGGGCTCCACCTCCGACCTACTGGATTAGAATCTCTGGGTGGCAGGGCTCAGCAATCTGTGTTTTAAAGAGTACTGGATGCTTCTGGTATGTTCTGAAGTTCGAGAACCCCTGTGCTGTGCCAAGTAAAAAATGGCCTCTCACACCCCACAGAATTTACAGACTCTAAGGAAAATAACTGTCAATGCATTTATACTTCAGTGAAGCTATGTGCAAGATACAAGGGGAAAAGAACACATTCTTCTCAGATCAGGAAAGGTTTCACAGAGGAGGCTACACTTCAATTAAAGCTTGAGAGAGTAGGAGTTTTTCAGAATAAGTAGAACAGGCATTCCAGATAGAGGTAACTCAAATCAGAAGATTAAAATCTACAGCAATTAGGCAAAGATTTTGTGGTGGTTGAGGTTCTATAGAATCTTCTATAGAATCCTTTGCTCTTGATCTGGTTTTCAGAACTTCATGGTTAAATTCTTATCTGTTTGAAGTATGTACTAGGAATATCTAGAAAACAAGGCAGGGAAGCCAGACGCTGTAGGAGAGCAGTATAATACAGTGGTTTAAAGTTTGATTCAGAGAAATAACGGAGCACAAATATTAATTTTTGTGTACTTGGTTCTTAATACTTGGGCATAATTAATACTTGTGTGTCCATAGACAAGTTGCTTCATTTCTGTGGTTTAGTTTTCTGACACGTAAGTAGAGATAATAATACCTCCATTATAAGGCTATAGCTTGTCGGGATGATTAATTGATTCAATACATGTAAAGAATCTGTCTTTTAATCTATAAATTTCTCTGCTGGTTTTGCATCAGAATAAATACCTTCAATAATAGTATCTGCTACACACTTCATGGAAAACATCTAACTCAATGGGCTCTATCGTGAAAAATACCATTAAAACATAAAATATGATCACTATGAACAGAAAGCATGATGAGAATTTAATGCAAATGAAATCTGTGTTCACATACACATACACATGTGTACACTCACACCCACACACACATAATTAGTAATGCCCTTGAAGAGAAGAAAGATCTTCTCTCTACCTAGCACACATTTTACAAACCTATTGACAGCTATCGCATGTATGTGTGTGTGTGTGTGTGTGTGTGTGTGTGTGCGCTTAGCTAAATATTGCAATAGATTGGATATTCACATTGTTTCCCTGACAACTGCTCAATCATTGTCTCAGTATCCCATGGCTATGGATGATTGTACAATACACATTTAATCTCGTGGTTAAAAGAATGAACATCCACAAGCCTGAACCAATGGATTAATTTGATTTGAGAGAAGAATTAGTCTTTGCTGAGGAAAGCATTAACCACTTAGTAATGTGCTAGGATAGTTAAAGCTGATTTTAAAATGAAAAAATAAATTAAAACATCTTGGTGATAAGGAAGTAGACAAAGATTTGTCCAATCTGAGGGACACAATTGATTTGGGCAATACAAATTTATGACATAAATTTGTCACAAACCAGTTGGGTCTGCCTTTTAAGTTTTATTCCATAATCTTGCTGTAGAATAACTGTCATCTAGGAGAAATTTAATACAACAGTATATTTAATGTAAAGGTAGGAGATTTTAGTGTGCTGAAATCTGCTATTAACTTTCAGCATTTCTTATCCCTGTCAAATAAATATTGTCTCTAGGCTTAAAAATTGGCTGGATAATTTCATGTCATAACAAGTATTTCAGGAGAGCAGATAAAGAAGATAAGTAAATCTTAGCTGGAGCACACAGAAGTATGCAGTGTAGAGAGTAGGCTGCTGTGTCTGCGCTTAAAAACTTGAGTCTGTCATTTGCTGATGACTAAGCCATATCTATGCCATCAATGGTTCTCTCTCAGTGATGCTACTACTATTCTACCACTGGCCAGGCATCATACTGAATCTAGTTGTTCTGCAGAAATTCACCCTTTGGGCATTGAGATACTGGATTAAGGTCCTGCAGTCTTCAATAATATATGATTAGAAATTATTCATTGTGTCGATGATCAGCTCCTGATTCTTACGCTACAACTCTAGAGAACAAATTACTGAAGCCCCCAAATAAACTACCATAACATTTGGACAAAATGGTTCTCAGCTATTGTGTGTTCTTAGAATTAAGTTACGTTATATGACAGGAATCCCCTAGGAAAATCTTTGCTTTATAGTGTTATGGGGATGTAGAGTGGATGGCTGTGGAAAAAGGAATTCTTAGAATCAAAATTAGGGGAAGGGAAGGAGTGGGAAACAAAACTGTACAAAATCTTGTTTATAAAAACATTGCATATTACTATAGCTAAAACTTACTGTTAAACACTAGCAATTATATCTATTGCTATCTGATCTTATTTGATCTTGTCTTATGAGGTAGGTACTATTATTATCCCTTCTATATAGATTAAAAAAATGAATTTAGACAAATTAAGTAATTTTTGCAAGGTTATACACCAAACGTATAGCAGGACCAGGATTCAACTTCGTGGCTGGTGGGTCCAACACTCAAATTGTTCTCACTATACTATTCTGTTGGGAAACCATCTGGCAGGAATACTAAGACTCCTAAAATTAGATACTTCAGACGTGATAAAAAAATAGACTTCCTATGCTTGATCTTTTCTTTCAGCTCCTACATTTTGATCTCTCTAGAGTCAGACCATCTCAGTTGATATATTCTCAACATTTCTTTTCTTTTCTCTCTCTCTTTTTTTTTTTTGGTCACAAGGAATTGTTTTAATCAAATTAGAAACCCATTCCTGACAGGTTTATTATATTTTTCTACAAACAATTCATTATCTAGTAGATTTCCACTGAGTACCTTTTAATAAATTCTGGAAATTCCCAAGCAAAAGTAAACCACTAGTGACACATCCCTCAAGATTAACAGAATCTTAAAAAACCCCAATTATTTATTACCACATTCTTTTGTGTATTACTTTATGTATTAATTAGGTGTATTTCCAAAAATTGGCAGCATAATATAAATAGACGTATTTAATTATATCATCTGTCCAACAATACTTCAGTATAAACGCTTACAGCACTGCACTCAAAGTTATTCTCAGAGGCATGGGTGGGTTTCCACAGACGTGAGTTTCTAATATATGTTCACGTGGGCAACAGATGTGTGTTCCTGCCACTTAGTGGTGATGCCTGAAAAGTCTTCCTTCTGACTCTGAGAAGGCAATCTAAGAGAACAATGATTCATTCTTTTTGCTGGGGGAAAAAAACATTGTCATCTCAAGGAAAGCTGTATCAGTAACCAAACACTGATTAAAACAGAGAAAAGTTTTTCCTCTGTTTAGGGAGTTCCCATTGGAGTTGTCAAGCCCTATCTATCTAACTCAAGTTATTCTGAACATACATCAGAGGGATTAAGATTCAGGGACATTTAGAAAATTGAAAAACTACCGGAGCGAATTATGTCATGAGGCAGTAAACAGGGATATCCAAATGGTCCCTAAGATGTTCTCAGCATTTCAATCTAGCATTTGACAATATCTTGAAAAATCCAGCTGTGTTGGGAACAAGGAGAAGGTAATAGAAACTTCTTGAGCTTGAGAATCAGACTGACCTGGGTCAAATTCTGATGCTTCCACTGAGCAGTCACTGGACTTTGCCTGATTTCATCAATCCTCCCAGAGATGGCTCTTTAGCTGTAATGTGGAGGCAATAATTCCTACCTTATCAGAGTGTTGTGAAGATTAAATGATATAGCTATAAAATAACTTAGTGAGTTTGTTCAATTACATTGGGTCATCCTCTATTCCCACTAGTATTTCTGGTAGGCTACAAGGTACTATAGACACTCCAAAGGAAATTCAAATTAGCAATTATTCACAACTATTATCCTTTCCATCATTTATTCCTTTTTCTTTCATTCTTATTCTCTCGTCTAGTTTTCTTCCCTTTTATTTTTATGATATCAGAAGTGCCAAAGTCTCGGTGTAACACTTTAAGCTCTTTGAAGTAAAAATATTATACAAATGTAATAAACAAATATGTGGTAATAATAGCAAAATGTCTCTTACCAGATGGGGCTTATCAGCTACTCTTAAATTGGAAAGCCCACATACATAATTCTAAAGTGGGTTGCTTCCTTAGGTTAATCATTCTAGAAAGGCCTCAAGTTCCACTGGAGTTAATTAAACTCTTCCATATTATGATGTCATATATATCTGTGTCTGTTGACTCACTGATTTGATTCAATGTGCAGTTAGTAACGATGTACTTTACTCCCCAGCAATATCTGAGGTATCTTGGATATCATTATTTGCATATTTTTGTTTCAAGATAAAATTCTGCATTTCTCCAAAAGACAAAAGGGAGAGTTGGAGAAACAGAAGCACATAAAATTGACCTTTCTTTTATTCTTATTCTCTCTCCCAGCTTTCCTCACTTTTATTTTTATATCAGTTTATATATACTGATGTACAATGCATATACAATAAAACCATTTAATAACACTAAAAAGACAGAGATTTCTGATCTGAGTTTGAATGAGTCACCTCTCCTAATAAAATATCCCCATTTCCTGACAGAGATACTCATTAAAAGAGGTGAAAAATTTGATTCAGATGCCCACAGATTTCCTGGGACATTTGTCACTTTCTTCTGACACTTCCTCGGCAGGAATTACAAGATAGTGACCTAAGGATAGATGCAGTCATGCGTTCCTTTCGTTCTGTATTTTTTTGGTAAAGTGTTCATTACTTTTCCCCTTACGTGGTTTTACTTTCTAACTTCTTATTTACTCCTTTAATTGGGGGCCCTCTCATAGCGATTGCTGTAGATATAAGAGCAAACCTAAGATCCTTTATTTCCATGAAGGTGACAGCTTCCCCAAGGCTGTGATCATATTTGGATCAAAAGGGACAGTGCATGTGCCAGAAAAAGGTATGGGGGAGCAAATTAACCATGATTTTACTGGCAGCAATGGTAGTAGTTCAAGTTAAATGAATTCATTCTATTTTTTGGCCAAAGTAACTTTGTAAATGATTGGTATAATATTTGCATTTATTTTCCTTTTTGAATGCTGTCCTTCAAATCTGCAATTGGACTGGCTTGCTTTTGACATTTTGCTTTTCAAAGGCTCTTTTGAGGCCAGGTTAATTTCCACCAAGATTTCCTTTTGCCTCAAACATTCCATCTCATTTTACCTCCTGCGCTTGGTGCTCATTACAGCATGATTGATTCAAGGATGAAATATGGCCGCTCATAAAAGTATTTTTTAATCCCCTAATAGACCTCCTCAACCCTTGATCTTATTTTATACATATAGTAAAACATGCATGGAAAAAAGTAGCCTACAAATGGTCTGCTTCTCCCTGAGAGTTGCTGACTTATTTAACCTTCATTTGAAAAGACAGATTTTTCCCCAATTAGATGCATTCTCATGTATAAAAGTGGGTGAAAGAGGAGGCCCAGGTAAGATGTATTATCAGGCTACCTGTCTCTTGATGCATTGGAAATTCCTCGGGGCCTTTCAAAATGTGCTACTTCTTTTAAAGAAGAAATTATATAAAGTTCAATTGCCCTGGTTTTATTGAGCTCATGGCACCCATAAGTACACTGTAAAAGGGTTATGGGCTGATGTGGCCAACTACAATAGCTATTACCTGGGCTAAGAAGCTGGACATTCAGGATGAAAACTCTGAAGACACTCTTCCTGATTGCCCTTTCCCAAGCTCACAAGCTCTCATTCAGAGTCACAGGAGAGGCTAAACATCTTGTGGAGGAAAGAGTTCACTGGGAGCCTCCTGCCATTGCTGGCAATTTTATAGTTGAGTGAGACAGCATCGCAGTGTGTATTAGGGACGAGTGAACACCCAGGTACCAAGTTCCAATGCTGGCAGTCTGCATTTCATTAACATACTAATAGCACTCTGCTAACTGGGCCAGATGGGAGGCGGGAGGCAACCTGAACCGATCCTGGGGAGTTGTGCAAATTGCCACATAAATTTAGCGTACACGTGGACTCAGCTTGAGACTGTCACTTATGCCACCAAGTCTCATTTGTATGTTTCTGGCTTTGTGTCAACTCAGGTATTTCCTGAAATTCAAAGGCCAAGATACTGTACAGTCCAGATTTCAGCCTTTCTCCATTTCTTGAGTGACCAAGACACGCTCAATATGTTTATTTTATCTTTTTCACTCGTATGTTCACCTGCTTTACATTCATCCTAGTACTGTCCTCCAATTTCTTAGGGTATGAGGGAGGAGGAGAGCTGAAGCTTGTTTTTTTCTTTTCCTTGACATGTACTTTGGGTACTAACTACTGGATGTGAATGAAAGGAGAAAGAGAGAATGGGTCATTAATTATTTAGTAAACCGAAGGTATGCAGGGGAGAATTCAGAGCTGCAGGAGGATTTTTGAAAAACGACCTAAATCGGAGATCCTAGCTGGCACATTAAACATGGGAGAACTTACTGGGGCCACCAGAAAACAAAGTGATGGAGTCACTTAAGGGCACAGAGGAAAAGTACATGGCCACTGAGAACAGAGCAGGGAATCATTACTTCCACACCACACCCCATCTCTGCATTTTACTAATCTGCTTAGAATACTGGGGGTGGGTTGGTCATCAAGAACTCGTGGTTGTGGGCAGGTTATGTGGTTCTTTTCCCATGTACTAAATGCGTACAAATTATCTCATGTATGCCTCAAATAATTATTCTGGAGTACTGCTACCCACTTTTAAAATAAGAAGAAACTAATTTACTTGTCCCAGATTTTACCTTGTAAGCAACAGAGATGGGATTTTAATCCAGGTAGAGTAATATCATATCTTAGGTCCAAGGAGTTGGTTATAATCATCAGGCTATACCTTCCTTACTAACACCCTAAATATAGACTTCTAAAGACTAGAGGGTAAGATCATCTGATAAAACCTATCAGACTGGACTGTACTGCTAGGTTCTGTGTTTTACTAATGCCTACCTGCTAGGGCTTCAGTAGGACCTTGTTCTAGATGGCTGGAACACGTGCACAGTTAGAAGAAGGACAAGAATCCAAGCGTGCAGATAAGGAGGAAGGTTTCCTACAATAAGATGAGAGGAAAATAATAGCATCTCTGAGCCAAGAATCGCTGGCTTACAGAGTGTTACAGACAGAAGTCAAGCCTAGTGCCATGTTCTAACTCCGGGTCATTATATTTTTGCCAGGATCAAAGGATCCCAAATGACAATTTAAAACTGCATCAATAAGCATTTATGCCTCTATTTATAGGGAGTTATCACAAGGCTAAAATATCCACTCTGATCTTAGAGCTGACATGTTGAAAAATCAAAACACATCAGCTCATGCCATGAATAATATCTGTTTAAACAGTAAAGCAAATCACCTTTGATTAGTATGGCTGGCATTAATTTAGACATCACACTTCTGTCACTGTTTAGCTGTATAAGACAGTTACAGAAGCATCAAGCATGTCTCTTTAAATAAAACAAGGAATTCAGCTAAATCTTGAGTGTTAACCTAAATTAACTGAATCCAAAATAGATTTCTGATCTGTTGAACCCCTGCTCACAGGTTGTTCAAAATATCCTAAACTTGTAATTATCTCTCTAAGGCTAGGGACCCTGTGAACAGGAAACTTGAAAAATCAGTTGTTTCTTACAACTTAAAATTTATCTAAACTATTGGATGAAAGCCCACAGATTAATAGCAATAGCTAATCTTTTTAAAGCACTAATTGTGTGTTAGGCGATCTATTAATTATGTCATCTAATCACATCTATCTTAGGAAGTAACTTAAATGTCTAATACATAGTTAAAAAATTGAACTGACGTTTGGAAATGATAAGGAAATTACAGAAGTATCCACAGCCAGGTGGTGGTTGAGCATGGCCTGGGACCCAACTCTGTCTGACTCAGGAGTCTATGAATTAGCCTTTGTGCAAAATGGAGTTTTGTGTGCCAAAGGTCAGGAAAATGTCACTTTTCCTTATGAACCCCCAGATCTCCTTCACAGTACATGGAAATGGCCTCCTTGCTTCTTTGGAGGTGTTTGTTCCTTGAAAGCAGGGATTCTGTCTTTCCTCTCAATATCTCAGATATCAGCATAATTCCTGGCTCATAGTAACACTCAAGAAATAGGTGATGGGAATGCATGAACAAATGACAACCTTTGTCTATTTGTTTCTGAAGATCACCAGATTGATACTTTTAAAATTTTATTCCATTCACATAACTGATCTATGTAAGAAGATCTACATCTACATAATAACCCCTCTTAGAACAGCTCACTTTTGTCAGGCACTGCTCTTAGCACTTACACATATTACCTCTTTTAAGCATCAAACAAAGGGGTGATATGCCACTATCACCCCATTCTGAGATGCGGTGAGGGAACTGAAGCAAAGTTAAGCAACTTCTCTAGGACCTTGGAGTCAGAAGTTAAAAACACGGTATTTGAACACAATCTTATTTTCGAGCCTACCGACCCAACTACTGAACGATATTTCTTTCCCCTGAAAGCCCAAACTACAGTTTATAGACTTCCCGGTATTGTAACTCCCCTATTTTCACTAAGCAAATGTTGGAAATTGTTGTATCTGAAGTCACAAAACTTATCACCATTTACTATATATTAGCAGGAGCAGAAATAAAATGGGAAATAAATGAAAAAAACATTGGCTCAAATGAGTTGAAAATCTGCATCCACACAAAAACCTGACCAGAGAGGGAGCAGCTTCATTCACAATTGCTAAAAATTGGAAGCAACCAAGATGCTCTTCAGTAGATGAAGAGACAAACAAGCTATGGTACATGTATACAACAGAATAGTATTCGCGGATAAAAAGAAAGGAAGTATCAAGTTATAAAATGACATGAGGGAACATTAACTGCATATTGCTAAGTGGAAGAGATAATATGAAAAAATGATGTAGTTGATGATTCCCAAATATATGACATTTTGGAAAAGACGAAACTGTAGAGACAGTTAAAAGATCAACGATTGCCAGGAGTTAGGGAAGTGAGGGGGTGATGGATGAATAGTTGGAGCACAGAAGAACAGGGGATTTTTAGGGCAGTGAAAATACTCTGTGTGATGGTGGATATATGACATTATGCACTTAGTAAAAGCTATAGAACTTATAACACAAAGAGTGAACTCCAACATAAACTATAAACTTTAGTTGATAATATTGTATCAATATTGGTTCCCCAATTATCATCAATCATAAAAAATGTACCATACTAACGCAAGATATTAATAACAGGGGAAATCGTGTGTGTGTGTGTGTGTGTGTGTGTGTGTGTGTGTGTATGTGATAAAGAAGGGGGCATATGGGAACTCTGTACAATCTACATAATTTTTCTGTAACCTAAAACTGCTCTAAAAAATAAAATCTATCAAAATTTAAAAAAAATAAATGAATTAGTTAATTAAAAAATTTAAGACACAAACCATTCAGGTGATCTAGAGTGTTCTTGAAGACATGGACCTTTCTTCTTGATAAGGTTAAAGAGTTTCTAGCAGCTCTCAGCTTAAATACTTGGTTATAATTTTTCATTTAAAGTTAAGCTTTAAATAGTAAAAAGAAAAAAAATGCACCATCTAGATTTATTGTTCTGAAAAATTATACACAGAAGAAGCAAACCAAAGTGATGACAAACACTGTTGAATACCTACTATGTGCCATGCTCCACCGGGAGATAAAAATAATTATTTGTCTTGAATATAATTCCAGGACAAGAACAATTTGCTGAGTGCTCACAAAATGTCATGCCCCATGCCAGAATAGAGGACCAAGGCCTAGCTGTTGTCCTGGAAAATCTAGCCATGGAAGTAGAAAGGAGATCTCAGTAAGTTAATCTACTACAGCCACTAGTCACTTGGTTAAAATAAAGGCAGGTATAATGGGTTGTAACAGAAGAGAACATAGCTCTCAGAGAGCATGTAGCCTTACTAGGATGATGAGACAAAATCATGAAAAAGAAAATTACACAAAGACAGGATGTAATCCAGAGATAGACTACATAGCCTTCCATAGTTGCCCGGCATAATCAATTCAACTGGGGTTGGAATATTCCACAGATAAATGGAAACTTACACTTTATAATTAATATGGATGTTTTATCACTTTCTGCATAATATCCTATGTATGGTGCTTGTCTTGAACTAAAAAATTTCATTACAAGTCATTTTAGATTTAGGTAGTTAATTCAAAAACATTTTGCTTTAAAATATAGAGGTCAGAAAAATAGATGCTCTTGAGAGACACTGAAGATTTATGGGGAAACTGAAATGAATATTGATAGATTAAGAATGCACTTTGCTTTGATTCCATCACAAATCTTTCCGCTCTAGTCCTTTTTTGAATGAAAAATTTAACAGACAGAATCCAAGCCAGGAAAAAAAAAGCCTATGCAATAATTCTTTGGAGATAAAGGAAACAACAGTGGTAGAGGATAGCAGGGTATTTAATTTCAAAATAGGTGAACATTGACTTTGAACCTCCAGCAATAATAAACAAGGTCTAAACAGCAACGCTACAACCCAAATGAAAAAAGAATTGCAATGTTGATTCATATGACAGGATGGAATGGCCCTTTAATGAACTCTACACTGTACCTGTCACAAAGAATTGGTACTACATGAGCTCAGAGCTATGCCTTCTGTCCCCCAAACCAAGTCTTCCAGAATGAGGGACTTTATGGGATTTGATTAGGGATTCTCCAGGCAAATCATAGGGAAACTAAAATGAAATGTTATTTCTGTACAGACACATGACAGCAGGATCTAGATTCACAAATGACTCTGGGGAAAGAAGAAAGACTGCATCAGAGACTTAACATGGATTTATATTTTAAATTGTTCTGAAACAGGCAAGACAAGGAAGAGAAGGAAGGGGTTAAGGTAGGGTTAAGGTATCTAGAAGGATAGAGGAGATAAAAATGGAAGCAAGAAAATTTTGGTCATCTTGTATGGGAAGGGTTGGGAATATGTCTGGAAAAAAATGGAATAACAGCAGCAAGATGGTTCAGGGCCCCATTGCTCCAGGCTTCTGGAAGTTTTGAAGACATGACAACCATGGAAGATAAAAATGTCAGAAAACCAAGTCACCCTGTGTCCAGTTGGCTAGAAGAACACAGCTCTCATTTATTTACAGACAATGAATCTTCCTGGCAGAATAACCTTTTTCTCCTAAGGGAACAGAGCAGGCCATTGACCTTCAGTTAAGAATTATCTTGAAGGGCAGGACAAATGAGTAACCTGGAGATGGCTAGGAGTGGAAGAGCTGGTGAAGGAAGAGATATATCTTCCTTCTGAGAGTTACTTGTTCATTTTTCTTCATCATAGATGCTTTCCTAAATAGTCTGTCAATAGCTGACCTCAGATTCCTGCTGATTCCTTCTCTGAGACTCTCAGATAAAAAAGTCAACTGGACCAACTCACAAGATGACCCCCTTGTCGATCCTGAATCTAGTCTCACGTACCACCTCAAGCAACCACAAAGATACTCCTGGCTCATGACCATGTGACCAGGTGATACACAGCAGGTAGAGAATAGAAGAGACAAAGAGAAGAAAGAGAAGAAGAGGGGACAGTGGGAGAGGCGGAGGGAAGCAGTGGTTTATTACCCTTTCATGCCCTCAGTGGGTTTCACTATTACCTCAAGTCAAAGGAGTAAGCACACTGCATGAAACTATGATCTGGGGAAAGGTAATTTTGTACTGTATCTATTTCTTTTTTTGTAATGCATCTCCCATCAATCGTGATGGTCTCAATGGTAACTCAGCCTTTACCAATGATCCAACTGTCGGTCTAGAGATACTTGTTTTTATTATTTTTACTTATCCTTTTATTGGAGGTCTATAACGATATGATAAAAATAGGTAACATTCACAGTTATCTTTAAAGAAAGCAACCTCACACTTTTCATCAGTGATATGTTCTAAAATGTGTATAGTTAAGGAATGTTTTTTTTTAATTCAAATACCTTATACTCCAAGACAGCCCTCTTCTGCATAGATACTTGGTGACTGAGCTTTGCACTGCTTGTTTGAAATTACCAATGAGAGCTGTGACAGTAATCCTCAGGCCCCTACTTTGTGAAGCCCTGTGCTACAAAGCACTGATCAGTCACTCAGTTTCTTCATAATGTCTTCTGGGTACAAGGTCCTGTACCAGATGCTTTCTTTCTCATATCTCACCTTTTCTAACTAGATGGCATAAAGCAGAAGAATTGGAGATCAATATCAAAACCAAGAAAATCTGAAAATATATCCAGTCTAGCATTGTAGGAAGAGCAGTGGATTGGTAATCAAAGACCTATATTGGGGTTCCAATAGGTCACGTAGCTGTACAACCTCGAAGATATTCTTAACTTTTCTAAAAATCGGATTCCAACATATTTGCTTGTAGTTTTCAACTACTTAGAAAGTCTTTGATGTGCTTATTAAAGTATAGATTTCTGGAACCTAAACCCAGATATTCTGTCCACTTGATCTTTGATAGGACCCAGAAATATGGGTCCTGTCTCATGTTTTGTGGAAGCAGCTCTTTGTTCACACATTATCTACAGGGTTATCTTGAAGCACATCAATGACCATGTAGGAGTTTCTCATATTATAGTATAAATATTGTTCCTGGCTCTATTCTGATCTTTTTTCTTACTGATTTATACACTTCAGAGACCTTGGTTTTGAAATCTCTGAATGATTTAATTGAGCATATTCACGTTTATAATTTCCTTCCCTGTTCTCTTTATCATATACCTTACTACTAAGGAAATGTAACACTTCTGTTCCTCTGGTGCAAAATGACCCTTCTATTTTTATATTTAAAATAAAAATTTGGGGCTTCACTGGTGGCACAGTGGCTAAGAATCTGCCTGCCAATGCAGAGGACACATGTTCAAGCCCTGGGCCAGGAAGATCCCACATGCCGCAGAGCAACTAAGCCTGTGCACCACAACTACTGAGCCTGCACTCTAGAGCCCATGAGCCACAACTACTGAGCCTGAGTGCCACAACTACTGAAGCCCGGGCACCTACAGCCCATGCTCTGCAACAAGAGAAGCCACTGCCATGAGAAGACCATGCACCACAATGAAGAGTAGCCCCCGCTGGCCGCAACCAGAGAAAAGCCTGCGCGCAGCAATGAAGACCTGAAGCAGCCAAAAATAAATAAATAAATAAATAGAATTTTAAACAAATGAAAATGCAACCTATAAAAAAAATAAAATAAAGATTTGTTTACATCTCTGCAACTACCCTTACTTTGCCTTCAGAGGCATTCTTTTAATTACTTAAACTAAAAGAATTGGGATGTATAAGGGGTGATGTGGGAGAGGAATTAGAGGAAGTTTAAAATATAAGAGTACAGATTTATGCCAAAATATTAGAGAAGGTATAGAATATTTAATGGAGAAACACATTAGTAAAAACGGGTATCTATTTTTCATATTACAGCTTGGTGATATGTATTAGATGCTTATCCTATTCCTTTTTCTTTTTTACATCTTTATTGGAGTATAATTGCTTTACAATGGTGTGTTAGTTTCTGCTTTATAGCAAAGTGACTCCGCTATACATATACATATACATATACATATATCCCCATATCTCCTCCCTCTTGCATCCTATTATTTTAAGTGATAAAAAGAAGTAAGATAAATTAAGGGGAGAAATCTGTGACATGATTTTGTTAGCAAACCTTTCACTTGCCTTTTGACATATAATTTTAACGCATTCCAGTGACCTCAATATCATTTATGATTTGTTGAAGATGCAAAAGTAAAAAAGAAATATAAGGTTCCCTAGAGGTTATTCTATTTGTGTTATAATGCATCTTAATGTTCTGTATTATACAACTATTAATAAGATGCAGATATTTTTCTTATATTGAAACATGAACCATGCATAGAATCGACACAAATATATTGGCAGAAAAGTAACCTGAGCTTTAACATACTGTAAATTGAAAACATTCTTCAAATCTGAAAGACATCTAAAACTTACTAGGATTTTATAGGGCTTGTCATTTAGATGAACTCAATGACATGTACCATAAGATTCAGATATCCTGTGATTTATAACATGGATTTAAATGATCAGGATGATTTATCATCCCCTACCTAAACTCTGGAAACGTTTCAAATAGATATAATTTAAAAAGCAGTTTTTATCTTCTAATCTCAGTGTGACAGAGAGTGTGCATAATGTTTTGATGACGAGGTGGAGAAAAATTTTTACTTCAAAAAATGAATTTAGGAAATAGTGTAATTAAGTAAAACATATGGGGTGATATAATATTACTGGCAGTCATCCTAGGCATCAATTTTGAAGTTAACTAAAAGTGAAGAAAGTGAAGGAGTTCTGCTGTAACAGAAAAAAGGAAAACTTTTAAAGAACTTAGACACATGAAATTTACAGCTCTGAGTAATAGAACTCGCTGTACCTACATCATCATCTCTCCGTGGATATTAAACAAAAATTAAAAGTAAAATCTCCTTTGTCTGTTTTTTTGTCCAAGGATAACTGTTGACAAGTTGGAAGATCAGGAATTAGTGGGTGGGTAAAAGACATGTTTCAGAAATGGAAACTTCATTTCTCAGGACAGGGAGCTGGAAGCAAGTCCTGAACCTATTTTGAAGGAAGCACAATTTTGTCTCCTTGGACCAGTGTCCAAATGACATCTGAAAGCAGTAGGCTGAGAATGAGAAGCATGTAACTAGGATGGTGAAAGGCGTAGCAGCCTGAAATGTCAGACAAGCCAGAAAGAATTTTTAAGAATTAAAAATAAAATTTAAATACTAGTGTGAGCAAGGCATTTCTACATAGTTCTGGTGGGAAAATGATTTAATTTTTCTAGAAGACAATTTTGCAATTTATCAAGAGATCACTTATGACACTGTAATGTTCCCTTTGGAAAATATAATGATGCAGTAATTAAGATGTATGTATATTTTAACTGTAAGGATGATTATAAAAATGCTTATAATATAGAAAAGAGAGAAACAGCCTGTTTCCAAAAAGATGGTATTTTGGAATAATTTTAGTTTTATGACATTATAGATTGTGAAGTGATTATAATGATGTTGTAGAAGCTTATTTTTTATTTAGAAAGAAATTTATTATATCTTGGTTAGTGGAGATAGAAAAAGGGCTTAGCAATAGGAAGAGTATGGTATAATTTTGAATAAGAGAAAAAAATGGATACCATGCATGATAAAGTATTCAGAAGAATATAAGCCAATCTGAGAATTGCTATTTTTATTACATTTATAGTACACATCAGAAACTGAAAAATATTTATTTGTTTAGTATCTGTTTCACCAATTAGAATATAAACTCCATGAGTTCAGAGACCGTGTTTGCCTGGGTCACCAATGTACTCCAGTGCCTGATATGGTACAAATCAGACTTCAATAAAACTTTATTGTTGTTGTTTTATGTAAAATTTAAATAAGTGTTCACTAGACCTATGTTGATCAAGTGAATAAACCTAACAATGTTATATCTAATGACGGAAACTTGTAACTAGAATTTTGGTTATTTCTGTTTTCTTATTTCTGATTGCTACTATCCTCTGACTTGTTTCCTATGATGATATATTACATGCCATGGAGAGAAAAGCATCACAGTCAAGCCAAGAACCAGCTACAGATGGTTAAAGCAAGCGTAAATATACAGGTCAAGACTCAGATGAAGGGAGATGAGGAGCACCTGAGGACCTGTTTCTAGATACCACACTATTTTTCTTTTTTAACAGTTGGGAAACCAATATTCTTCTTCTTTTTTTTTTTTATATCTTTATTGGAGTATAATTGCTTTACATGTTGTGTTAGTTTCTGCTGTACAACACAGTGAATCAACTATAAGTATACTTATATCTCCTCCCTCTTGAGTCTCCCTCCCACCCTCCCCGTCCCATCCCTCTAGGTGGTCACAAAGCATTGAGCTGATCTTCCTGTGCTATGTGGCTGCTTCCCACTAGCCATGCATTTTACATTTGGTAGTGGAGATACCACACTATTAAAACCAAAGTTAACGCACAAGTAGCATTATAAAAATATGAGGGATTTTTAAAAGGGTCCACTAATCAGTCATCTCAACAAATCAGCAACAAAGTCATTATCATCATTGTTGTCAATGGCTGTGAATATTTCATTGATGGGTAAAATACCGATCTCTAAACCAATTCCCTGCACACATCAAAGCTGCTTCTGAACATCGACTCTTACAGGTAACCCTCCAATTAACATAGTGGTGGAAAACGCTATTTTCCTTATGGAAATAATATCCTAATGGACATCCTAAGGAACATGATTTCTGAATTGGAACCAAACACTAAGATCAGAGTGTAAGTAGAGAACAAGAGCCAGGACAGGAGGAGGATTAACAGAAACAACCAACCGATTACGTTAGAAGTTACAATGGTGATATCATGTGCTAATGGCTTTCTCTGTCAATCAATTTTTCACTAGTAGTGAAAGTGAAATGGAACCATCCCAAACCTTCATGTCACAGGAATAGCAGCTAGAGGAATTGGAGCAGTTTAGTCTATAAGTCTATAAGACTATAAGAAAACACCCAAAAGGGGCATTTCCTCACTTCAAATACACAGCATGCCAACACATGGAAGACATTTTAGACTTTCAAAAAATATGTCTAGAAAGGACAAGATTAAGACCAATGGTTAGAATCCCAAGAATACTGCCTAAAGTTCACTCCAACGTATAATTTCTGAAGTTGGAGATGATCTACAGGTGAATTATATCCAATTTTCCTGCGTTTTGTAGAGAACTGGGAAATACTGATATATCTTCCTCAACAGGTTGAGAAGAATCACCTCAAGCGGAAAAGTATGGTTTCCTGATGATCTTGTGACTTCCTCAGCCATAGCAGAGTACCTGGCACGCTGTAAACTCACACCAACTATCCCAGGCATAAGCAGAATTTTCCCCATCACTGGGAAGCTTCTTTCCCAGTTTCCCTGGCTAACTCCCAGGTCTTGGTTTGGACAGTACCTCCTTCTAAAATCTTCACTGATTTCAAAATCTGCATTAGAACCTCCAATAGCATCCTCTACTTCCTGTGTCCTACACTAGAGTGACTCAGGTTTCCTAATTTTCTTTCTCCCTTACCAAACTATAAATTCCAGGAGGATAATTATCATGTCTTTTTTATTGAAGAAATTTGGTATGTAACATTGTGTAAGTGCTACAGGGTAAGTTGCAACACTATCCAGTGACAAGACTTCCAAGACTCAAAAGTTCCATTATCTTTGAATATTTCACCAAATTCTCTAAATAGTTGTTTTTGTACACCTTCATGGTCCCATAATAATTTTTAAATTGTATTTAAAGTGTGTGTGTATGTGTGTGCGCACACACACACACACACACACACACAGCTACATAGAGCAGTTACAGGATTCATTATAGTTTAGAGGACTGTGGTCTCCTAATTTTCTTTCTCCCTTACCAAACTACAAATTCCAGGAGGAGAAGTATCACGTCTATGTTTTTATTGAATAAATTTGGTATGTAACACTGTGTAAGTTTAAGGTGTCCAGCGTGTTACTTTGATACATTTACATATTGTGATGTAATGTGATTGCCATTGTAGTGGTATTTATCATACTGCATAATGATATCGTATAATATCACTGTCTATATTCATTGTACTGTGCATTAGATGTATATGGCTTATTTACTACTGATTACAAGTTTGGAACTGTAAACACCATCAACCTTATTCCTCTTCCACACCTCCTGGTAAGCACCATTTCACTCTCTGTTTTTTACAGGTTTAACTGTTTTAGATTCCACATATAAGTGATAACATACAGTGCTTGTCTTTCTCTGACTTATCTCACATAGCGTAATGTGCTCAAGGCCCAGCCATGTTGTTGCAAATGGGAGGATTAATTTTTAAAATTTTGTATCTCCATTGCTTAGTATAGAGTGCCTGCACATAGCAAGTGCTCAATAAATATTTGTTAAATGAAAGACTAATTGTTAGCTGTTTACAAGGCATGAATCAATAAGCTCTCAGAAATCTGAGTCTGTATTTTCTCTTTCAAGCTCATGCTCTGGCACAGAAAGCAATCTACATGGTGAGAAGGATTAGATTTAATTACTTTTTAAAAATTGTTTTCCCTGATACATTTCTTATACCTTGGCATCAATATGCAGTCACTCTCTCTCTCTCTCTCTCAAACACACACAGAGAGTAAGCTCTTATCTTACCACAAACATCTGCGTTTTCTTGAAGAACACAGTACAAACAGGGCGTTCACCTGAAATCTTATATTGACGGAGCAGTGTGTCATCCTGAGCCTGCTTTGCATTCACTAATAGTTATGCAGGATGTGGTCCACAGAACCATGTGGCTTATTTTGGCTATCACTTACCCTTTGAGTATCTTTGGTAATTGTCTGGGTTGACAGAAGGCACCAACATCTCATATTAGATGTTCCAATGGGTGCATCATGTGTTGATTGCTTTCTCTGTCAATTCATTCTTGTTGCCCAGTAATGAAATCGATATGAAACTATTACAAATGGGTAGTTCATCAAATCTAAAGCAAGATGGACAGACTATTTCTTCTGAGTGGGGAATATTCCACATGGATGTTCTTTACCCCCTGTAGACCCAGGCACATGCACATTTTCTGGCAGGAAGGGGAAACATAACGAAATGAAAAGGTGCAAAATATTCTCCAGTATATGAACACTGCGTGTATAAATTCATAATCTGATAATTCATAAGGAAATACAGCCAAAGCTGTTGTGTGTTTCTTGTTGTATCTGGTATCTGCATCACTCTGCCTATAACATATATGAAATATTACATTTGTTCTGAAATAAGTAGCTATACTTCTTGTGGCTTTCAGACAAAGAGGAGAGGGACTGAAGAAAACATGGAAAAATGGGTAAGGAGGTTAAAAGTGAAGGAAAGTCAGTTAACTAAACAGTGGATGCTAGAGTTTCAGACAACCATCTGAGAAGAGAACATTGAATAGAAATAGGGTTCAGTGGTCTCCTCCCACATCCAGTACTGAGAGAGTCTTAATTTTCAGGATCCCAATGGCAAACTGGATTTCACTATGCCCTTTTTTGTCTCTACTTGCCAGTGTAATAAAAGTTGGTATCACATAATGCCCTGGCTGTTTGAAAAATACTTATTCTAGATGTTTCAATAACAAGTTCATATTTTTGAAGGGTATTTGGCATTTTTTGTTTTCAAAATGATTTGTTTGACCCTTCTAACTACCCTGTAATGTTGGCCAGGCAAATATATTTTATTCCCATGTTAGCAGAGAAAACTGAGACTTATGACTACAGAGTTTACTGATGACAAAATGGAACTAGAATCCATATCTCCTGACCCAGTTCAATATTCTAGCCATTAATTTTTCAGAAGATACAACATCTAGAAATATGATAAGAATTCACTTAGACAATTGTCAAATTAGGAACATAAAATCTTCACTTTACAAAAATAGATAACAAAATCTGTTCATTTTTATCTCTCTTCCCCCAAACAATAATCAATCCAAGACCATCCCAAATGGGTCAGAGAGCTGATGTACATATAAGGGGCAAAGGAAAGAACTAACATTTTTGGAAAATCTCTTATGGACTGAGTTCAATACCAGACATGTTAAAAGCAGTAAGTAACTTGTCTTAATGGCTGGTAGAAGGTAGACCTGTAATAATAAGGCCAATCCCATCACACCACATTACCTCTAATCTACTTACAACGGCCTTAGCAGAAAGTATTTTTGCAACTTCTTGCCTATTATAGATAATTAATCTATTATTCAGTTGGAAACAATGTGACCCTAGTCCAGGCTGATTTTTGTGATGAAGTTGAACTTAGGTATGAGTTACAATGTGGATGATCTTCTCACCATATGACTTGACCCAATATGCTTACGTTTTCTGGGTGTTATTTTCATCCTATAAAATGAGTGATTTGAATAAAATTATTTACATTGTTTACTCTAGCTCTAAAATCACATCATATGGTTTTATATAGTTCCTTGACATGTGATATACAGTACAAGCTAAGTGGTTATGGTGGCATGTGTTTCCACAACAGCTGATATCATAATTAGGCAGGAATTAAAATGCCAACTTTAGACAAACCAAGTTTGTAACCAAACAGGACCCTATGAAGCCTTCCCAGAAGAGACTCCCATCCATGTCCTCTGCCTGCCTTTTGTCTGTAGAAGAACTTTAGTCAAAGAATAAATTTAATCAGAGAAGTGAGAAAATGCAGAAAGAAAGGAAAATAGTCAAACAATACAAAATAATAATAATTTAACCATTAAACAAAGTCAAGGACCTTTAGTTCTTCCTCAAGGACTATAGATAATATTCTGAGCCATGTCCTTTGAGATGTTTTGCAGATACTGAAACCCCCACCAGGTGAAAGAAGTTAACTGTCTGCTGCCCACAAGCTAATAGACCCCAAACCAGCTGGAACCAGAAGGTTGATGATGCTGACTCCTGATTACCTCACCACCGACCAATCAGAAGAAGGTCCACGAGCTGACCACGCCCTGCTCCTTGAACACTGTAAGATTCCTCACTACCCGCTCCAGGGCTGGACACACAGTCTTGAGGGCATTCGCTCTCTGTAGGCCCTTTTGCCTGGCAAAGCAATAAAGCTAGTCTTTCCTACTTCACCCAAAACTATTTCTCCATTTCTATTCTACATCGGTGAACAGAGGCCAAGTTTCAGCAACAGGTTGGCTAGTCACAGATTTACAGTTAATGTTACTAAATAGGTCACAAGTATAACCTAGGAAACAAAATATGTTCCAGAAACTGTGATGAACATTAAAGAACACATTTCAAACTCATCATTTATCTATATTTTTAAATAAAAGTTATACAGAATAAGATCATTTACTTGCTGACTAATGCTGATACACTGGTTTCTATAAACAAATAAATATTAACATAAAGCCAATGTGGCACATGACAATTGGACAGTCAATGTCAAATTGTGGAATCACAGGTCAATAGAACAGAAAAACCCAATAGAACAAAGACTTCAGTTACTCCATTTTTTTTTCCCTCTATTTGAAAGAAACCAGATCTGACAGTCCAACTTTCAAGATGGCCTTTTGCTTATGCTATCATAAACAAAATATTAATCAGTGTCATAAATCTTAGACATTGGGTTAAATCAAACTCAGTCTCTAGGGATGCAGAAAATGAAGTCCAAAGAGGTGAAGTGATATTCAAAATTATACAGATTTGGTTCCCAGAAAGAACCTCCACTCTCCCTATTTCCAAAATTCAAGGCCAGTGAAATTTTTTCCAATACACCCTGTGCATTGTTTTCTATATCAGGTTTACAGATTCTTGCAACAATAGCCCTCAAGGTTTTCATGGCTCCTTTCCACAGTGACTGGGTGTGACTGTGTGCCTTGCACTGTTCAATGAGACCAAAGCATACAGGATACAAGCAGAGACTTTAAAAGTGCTCGAGGGCTTTCCTGGTGGCACAGTGGTTGAAAGTCCGCCTGCCGATGCAGGGGACACGGGTTCGTGCCCCGGTCCGGGAAGATCCCACATGCCGCGGAGAGGCTGGGCCCGTGAGCCATGGCTGCTGAGCCTGCGCGTCCGGAGCCTGTGCTCCGCAACGGGAGAGGCCACAGCAGTGAGAGGCCCGCGTACCAAAAAAAAAAAAAAAAAAAAAGTGCTCCTGCATAGGGTCACTTCCATTCTTTGTGCTCTTAGAATCTGCTGGCACCACGTGAATAAGCCCAGTAAGTCTAATCTGCTGACTGATGGAAAACTTGAATCCAAGATGTCCTTGTCATACCACTTCACCTCCAGAATCCTAGTTGACCCACCGGTGGCCTAAGATGCATGAGTCCAGCTGAGATTAGCAGAATATGGCTTAATTGAGCCCTGCCCAGTTGACCCACACAATCAAAGCTAAATAAAGAGTTGTTATTTTAAGCTACTAGATTTTGTGGTGACCTCTGAAATAGTGGAAACCCACGGATATAATCAGGGAGTGGCACCCTCCCACCAGTTACCAAGCCAGACGTTTTGACTTCTCGCTCTCCCTCACGATTACCCTCCACATGAAACGATGCATCCAGCCCTGCAATTCTGCCTCATAAATGACTCATTCTGACTCATAAATGAACTGCTGCTTTCCTCGTAATCCCTCTGCCTCTGTCCTAGCCCCAAACGCCATTATCCCTTGCCTGAATTTGTTTCGTCACACAGCCTGTCAGCTAGTAGTCCTGTCTCCATTCCTGTTAGCCTCCAATTCATCTTCCACTCTATGGTCAAGTTCTACAATTCATATCTGACAATAATATCCCCTTGTTCAAAATTTTCCGTGGCCTTCCGTTATTCTTAAAATACAATCCAGACTTCAAATTGTGGTGAGGCACATATTCTCCTGTTCTTTTTAGTACAGAATTTTTCTTTCAAAATTTAAGTGAGCAGGCATTCTGCCCTGGGAACTGGAGGTACCATTTCCCAAGGTGCTCATGTTACCAATTTCTCAACAGTGGAATGTAGACAATTGTCAGTGTCTTAAAAGGAAATTACGTATTGTCTATTTCCTCACTTCCTCCTGCAGGGTGGAAACTAGATGTGGTGCAAGGGAGCTAATGGACCGTATGGCTATGTAGACGGCACCCTAGGGAACGAAGGAGCCCCAAGAAAGAAGGAACTTAAGTCTCTAGATGATCAGGTTGAGTAGAGCTGGCTACCCACAACAGATCACTCACCTTTCTTCGTATGGGTGCATGAGAGAAAAATAAGCTTCCATTTTGTTTGAGATACTGTATATGAGGTCTCTTTTTAGAGTTTCTTAGCTTATAGCCTAGTGAATATACATTATTTCCATGGATTGCCACATATGGCTTCTGTCACTGTGTGGGCCCCACTTTTTTCCAATCTCCTCTTCACCCTCTGAAGCTATAATCATCAGCTATTTACTTCCTAGAACACCCACCAAACATTTTACCTGAGTCTTTCCTCTTAGTCAATGCTTTTCCACCTCTATCCTTCCTCTTTATCTGACTAAATGCTACCCAATCTTAGGCCTATAGTCAATATTTTTCCTATAAACCTTCCCTATTGTCCCCCAAGTCTGGACAATTTTTTCCAGATTCTATTCCAATTCTATTTCCAGATTCTATTCCAATTCTATTAAGGCACAGAGCACATTATTTTGCATCAGTTCGCTTGTCTCTGACTAAATGCTAAATTTTGTAAATGCAAAAACAATGTCTCTTTCATTCACCATAATGTGTCCAAATGATAGTGTGAAGCTTGGTATGTATTGGGCATTATACATATTAACTGAATAAATTAATGAAAAAGTATGAAAAAAAGACTGAAAAGAAACGTATTTGAAAATAAATAGTAGTTATTTCTAGGTAGTAGGGATATAAGGGATTTAAAAAAATTTTGTTTGAGTATTTTCCAAAGTCTCTAGAGGGTGCATATGTTACTTTCATAATCACAAACCACAATATAACAAAATATTTTTTCTAAAGTATATATTGGAAACAAAAGCTGACTGCTAATTTTGATTTACACACAGCCATGAATATAAACATTAACTGGATAAAATATACTTCTGCCTACTAGTTACGACAAATATTGTATGCCCAGGCGAGCAACAAGGAAATCTGAAATACTGTAATTGACCAATTTTGAAGTTCTATCCCTGGAGATATGAAGAAAATCAATAGGGGCTGCTTCTCCCTTTCTCTAAGATGAATTTGTGTGTAATAGGAGATACACTGCGGATGATGGATGTGGGCTACATATATTCCCTTGGAGCTTGTTTGCAAAGGCTTATTTGTCCTGTCTTCCACCTAAGTTTTCATAAACGCTTTAAGGATTAGAGTTGTTTTGCAACTGAAATTTTACTCTCTGGAGAGACTGTGAGAGAATCTTACGGTCTAGTCTCAGGATATTTGCATAGGATTGCATTTTATAATTAAAAATGTAAAAACTACCTCATTTATTCTAGCCCTTAGAACAAATTAGTAAATGTCCAGCTCATGTGGATTTGAGAAAGCAGAGCATCTATTGGAAGTATTTGCTCCTCACACGTGGGAACAAACATCAGACATGTTGATTTCTTTGTCAGCAGCTGGAAGATACTCTATTGTTACCCTTTTTGCCCTTGAAATAGTTAGGATGACTTGATTGATCTTGGTTGGTGTACATTCACTTTTGGATTTCCCATTGCTAAGCTCATTCTTCGGGAAGGTAATGTTTCATTGCATTGAATCAAAGGAAATCTCCCCCCAAATCATCAGTTTAATGAGGACTGGTCATTCATTCTGATGAGTTTTCCTCATTTTCTCCCGGAATGAGGACAAATGTCACAGATACATTATACACAGAGAAAGGCTGGGCTAAGATGAAGGCAGAAATTAATTTAATCTCCTGCTCTAGCTTCAACTACCTACATCATTCAAACCAACAGCAACACAAAATTAATAGCTCGACATACTTTTGTATTTAACCTTGAAATATGGTCAGGCAATTTCAACCAATTCAACATGCAAATTCAATCAGTATAAAGAATCCATTAGTGATTGAGACCAATTTATTAATCCAAGAAATATAAACTCTTTGTAACTGCATCACACATTCTATACTTATAACTCAGCTGAAGAGCATGAAGGAATTGGCAAAGAGGATCAAAACATTGGGAGGGTATTTATTAAAAGTACACTTAAAATATTAATTTTCAACTTATTTCCAGTCATTGGTTATATGTTCAAATAAATTGCAGATAATTTACTAATATTACTTTGATAGATAAAAGGAAGAATTATACCAATCTACTTTCCATAATCTTATTTCCTTGTGTTAAAACCTTACCATATTCTACTACCAAAATGGAAAGAAATGCAATCCATCAGATTTGACATTCCTACTAAATCTTCGATGAATTGATGATTTTCAATATAATAAATTGATTATTTCTATGATAGGAGTCAGAACCTGAACTCTGAGATCTTTTGTTGAATTTTTCCCACAACATATCAACTAAGATTGAGTTAATGTATAACAACAAAACAAAACAAAACGTGTTTGGGGTTTGTAAGGGAGTTATTACACATTGAATTAAATCATACACTTAGTATTTAATTTTCGTCTACAAAATCCTTTTTTAGAAACTTCCCTCTGTTTAAACACTTCTAATATCAGGAACTTTACTACTTTTACAAACAGTTTATTCTATTCTTGGCCTATTTTATCTTTGTATCAAGTTGTAAAGTTATTTACCTGTCATGTCACTTGAAACTCAACAGCTTGGTGGGGGAGGGGGGGACTATAATTAAGCTGTAAACGTTACAATTTTTAAATAAGGATACAGACTAAGTCATTTTAGTAAGGGCCAAAGTTAATAAGTGCAGAGTAAGGTCTAGAACAGGGGTTGGCAAACTATGGCCCATGAGCAGCCTGTTTCTATAGGCCAATGAATAGCTTTTGCACTTTAAAATTGTTTGAAAGAAAGAAAAAGTAATATTTCATAGTACATGAAAATGTATGGCATTTACAATTTAATATCCATAAATAAAGCTTTATTGGGATACAGCCACATTCATTTGGTGACATACTGCCTATTGCTGTTAGCACAACATGTAGAGTTGAATAATTGTGACAGACACAATTGTAAAATAGTTTTAACATCTAGCTCTTTACAGAAAAAGAAAATTTGATCCAGTCTAGAAAAACGTTGTCCAATAGAAACATAATGTAAAGCATAAACATATTTTAAATTTTTTAGTAGCCACATTAAAAATTATAAACAGAAATGGGGAAGATTAAATTTAATAATATATTTTATTTAAGTCAAAATACCCCAAACATGATATCGGCTTAATCAATCAACATATAAAATATATAAAATATATAAAATCAATCAATATAAAAATTATAAGTGCAATATTTTGCATTTTTTTCACATAAAACTTTAAAATTTAGTGTGTATTTCACATGCACAGCTCCTATCTATTCAGACTATCCATTTTAAGAGCTCATGACCACCTATAACCTATAGCTGGCAGCTACAATATTGAGCACTGCAGGTACAGATGATAGGTCTGCTCACGTTCAGTAGCATCTCCGGCTACTAAATAATAGGTTTACATTTTATTGAGTTCATGCTTCCTGCCCTATTCTCCTGATTCTCCCCTTTCCTGCTGCAGGCCTGGGTCAAGGGTGGTTTGCTGGGGTTGGGGGAATCTCGGTTAACAGGGTGTAGAAATGAGGCACTTATTGGTGCGCTTGTAGTTCGTGGCTCTGGTGGCAAAATCCTGAAAGTACACTTGTTTATTTCTACCCAATTTAAAATTCTATATTCTGAACTGAATGTAATAATCTGGATGTTGCCTCTCGATTACAGAATGGGAAGAAATGCCATTTCTTTTGCTCTAGCGACGATTTTGCTGTTACTGTAGTCTGTCCAATTAGTTTTCTTGGCAGCTACATCTCACCATTGATTCTTATTATACCCACAGGAAAATATCACCTCTATATCTTTTTTTAAAGTGTTGCAATTAAAGCCACAGAAGCCCGACTTACCCTTAAGTAGGGCTTCTTTCCGTTCTCACTTCTAGGTTGTGATTCAGAACTATGCTCACATGGAACACTGATGGTTGACAAGCAGGACTGTGTTCTCCAGCTACAAAAACAAACAAAAAACAATGTCAGTATTCCCATTCTTAATGGCAAGAAAAATTGATTGATCATATTGACTTCAGTTCATCTTATTTTATTAATAAATTGTGAGCTAAATTTTTCTGAATTTTATTTTTGTTAAACATCTTGATCATTAAAAGATAATAAAATGAGTGGCAAAACCTGTTACTGGAAGAACTCAAAAAATCACGCATGATTACTTAATTCAAGCACTTTTATCTTTTGCGGACTTCTGTTCACAGAGCTGTGATTTTATAGTGTTTTTAATTTGCACAGTAATGTTTTAATGTAGTAAAATTACTCCCAGATTTTAAGATGGAATTAAACACATCAAAAGTGTACATCGTTTAAAAATTCCATTTGGTTGTTTCAGATGATAACAGTATAGTTCCATGTGTTTCAGCATCTGAGCATGGCGAAGACCCGCTGTTTTAGAATATATTTCACTCTTGTTTGTCAGTGTTACCTTATTCTCTCTTTCCTTACTGTTTTTACATCAAACCCAGAGTGCTGAATGGATAGTGTGAAGTATGAGTTCTGACTATAAAAGTGTACAAATCAGTTCCTATTTCTCTCCCTTTCAAACAATAAATTAAAGCAGATGTTAACAGTTACAGGTCTAAGAAAGAATAGTTTAAGAGTTATAATTATGGTTCTAAAACAACAGTTATATGTTACTTCTCAACGAATATTAGATATGCTCATCTTTTTCCAGTGAGGCATAGACTGTGAGGAAATTCAGTGAATATAAGAACTGACAGTAATAATATAACAATGGTAGGTAAAATTTTTATGGGGTCTTACTAGATGATAATGCTGTGCAAAGATTTCACATATGATATCTCACTGAATACTCACAACATCTCTATGAGATTACTCTCAATATTGTTCCCATTTTACAGGTGAGGAAACAGATTTATTGAGGTTGAATAACTTTTTCAAGGTTAAAAATATATAAGAACACTGATTTTCTCAAATAAAATACTGAGGTTTTTTGGTTATTCATTGAGGAATCAAAGGTGAAAATACTTATTTTTGATATGATGGTCTGTTCCCTTCTAAAGTATATTTTTGTGAAAATTCTAGCTTTCATTTTACACCTCTAACAAAATCAACTTATAAATATGCTGTTTATTTTCCAAAATAATTTGGAATATTATTAAAATAATTTGATTTGATTTTGAAAAAAAATATATCTGCAAAACCAGAATACAAATGACAACAATGGCACATAATAAACTGTATTGTTTTATAAATAGTGCCTTCCCCCTAAGGAATAGAAATAATGAAAGGATGTCACACTCAGACTTGAGTAATTTATAAATAATAAATAAATTGTATCATGATCACAGAATTATCATCTCCCCTACTGAACTTGCTTCTTTCCTGGTTTTCCATTTTTTTGTGAATAAGACTGCCCTCCTCCCAGAAATGTGGGTTCAAACTCTCACAGTCTTTCACTTCTCTCCTTCCCACGTGGAATAATTTACCAACTCTTTTAATTCTGAATGAACAACAAACATATCCCTTCTTTTTCCTTTTCACTTCCAATCACCATAATCATTTTGGCTTTCCTTTTCCTGTTGCAGTTGCCTCCAAATTTAGATCCTTGATCAGGCCTCTTCCTTCTGATTCACCTTGGATATTTCTGCAAAATTCCTTTTTCTCAAGCAAAGTTCTGCATAGTAGTTAAGAGCATTAATTCTGGAGTCAAGTTACCAGGGTTCAAATTCTGCCTCCACTACTGACCCACTCGGATTCTGGGCCAGTCCCTGAAACACTAGGCCTCATTTTCTCTAACATGAGAATAATAGTACTGCCTATGTCATCAGTTTATTATGAAGACTACATAAAATAAAATCGACACAGTCCTTAAAATAGTGCCCAGAACAAAAATTATTAACTATTATTGTTATATTCAGGGGAATATAATAGACACATTCAGTGGTTTTAAGTTTCTAAATGTGGCATTCAAGATCCTCGATATCTGGTTCCAATCCATTCTTGCAATCACAATTTCTCATGATGCCAACTCAATTCAATTCAACATCTGTTTAGCCAGAATCCATCTATACAATGGAGAGGATTAAAAAGCCAGACACAGTACTTATCAGTGAGGCAAGATTTGGACTGAGCCTCTTCATAAATGAGGATTTCACCAGACCGGGCCACTAACAGAAAGGAGGAGAGAACACACAAAGTATTCACACCCACACTACACTCAGCCATACAGGACCATGTTATATATTTGCCTGTGTCCTCCCCTCCTCAAGTCTTCTTCTATGCTCTCTGCTTAGAATTCAGGTTTTCCCTTCATCATCAACACTTACAAATCTTTTACATCTCCTAAGACTCAATTCAAAAGTTTTTTATTCAAGGAAGCCTTGATTTCACTATCTGGAAATCCTTTGCATTTTTCCTTCCCATGGCATCTTAGCCAGATCTTTCTGTGGGGCTTCATACACTTTATCTTCATAGTTATTTATGCATAAAATATAAGCTCCTTGAAATTAGGAGCTATGTAAAATTTATTTTTTACCTCTTATAACACTCGGACGATCTCTAATAAATATCTGGAAGATATTTGTGTAATTAAATGAACGTTGTTTTAAAGTCAGAAGAACTCAGGATGGAAAAGTGATTTGCTCAAGTCACTGACCCTGATTATAAGTTCCCTCAGGACAGAAATGATGTTAGCCTTGTTCATCACCATATTCCTGATGTAGTATGCCACAAACACTTCTAAATAAATATCAGACCATACCAGTGGCAGAAGTATTCACCAAAATCCAGTCTTCACAACTCCAAGGTCATTATTCACTCTTTAAATTATGAATTTTTGCATTATTTGAAATTTAAGAATTATATACCCTTCTCACCATTCTGTGTTAATGTGTCTATTATCTGAATATTATAGCTAAATGTATGCACTGATTTGACTTTATATAGATGATTATGGACTAACATTTATATATAGTATGTGTCTATTCTTTTATGGCTAAAAATATAATGAAAGTGTATTTGTGTTTAAACATATATTTTCCCATTTAAAGTTTATGGAAATTCTAGACTTGCATGATAGATTATTTTGGAAGGCAGCTATGCTCACCACTATACCACCAACGCACACTACAGATTCTTTTGAATTCATGTTGTAAAAGAAAGGAGGCTTGAAGTCGGAGGAAGATAGCGGAAGAGTTAAGACGCGGAGATCACCTTCCTCCCCACAGATACATCAGAAATACATCTACACGTGGAAGAACTCCTACAGAACACCTCCTGAACGCTGGCAGAAGACCTCAGACTTCCCAAAAGGCAAGAAACTCCCCCACGTACCTGGGTAGGGCAAAAGAAAAAAGGAAAAACAGAGACAAAAGAATAGGAACGGGACCTGCACCAGCGTGAGGGAGCTGTGAAGGAGGAAAGGTTCCCAAACACTAGAAGCCCCTTCTCGGGCGGAGACTGCAGGTGGCAGAGGGGGAAAGCTTCAGCGCTGCGGCAGAGAACGCAGCCACAGGGGTGCGGAGGGCAAAGCGGAGAGATTCCCACACAGAGGATCAGTGCCGACCGACACTCACCAGCTCGAGAGGCTCGTCTGCTCACCCGCCGGGGCAGGCGGGTCTGGGAGCTGAGGCTCTGGCTTCGTCAGATCCCAGGGAGAGGACTGGGGTTGGCGGCTTGAACATAGCCTGAAGGGGTTAGTGCACCACGGCTAACTGGGAGGGAGTCCGGGGGGAAAAGTCTGGAGCTGCCGAAGAGGCAAGAGACTTTTCTTCCTTCTTTGTTTCCTGGTGCGTGAGGAGAGGGGATTAAGAGCGCTGCTTAAAGGAGCTCCAGAGACGGGCGCGAGCCGCGGCTAAAAGCGCAGACCCCAGAGACGGGCATGAGACGCTAAGGCTGCTGCTGCCGCCACTAAGAAGCCTGTGTGCGACCGCAAGTCACTCTCCACGCCTCCCTTCCGGGGAGGCTGTGCAGCCCCCCACTGCCAGGGTCGCGGGATCCAGGGACAACTTCCCCGGGAGAACGCACGGCGCACCTCAGGCTGGTGCAACGTCACGCCGGCCTCCGCCGCCGCAGGCCCGCCCCGCACTCCGTGCCCCTCCCTCCCCCGCCCCGGCCTGAGGGAGCCAGAGCCTCCAAATCAGCGGCTCCTTTAACCCCGTGCTGTCTGAGCGAAGAACAGACGCCCTCCGTGACCTACACGCAGAGGCGGGGCCAAATCCAAAGCTGAGCCCCGGGAGACGTGCGAACAAAGAAGAGAAAGGGAAATCTCTCCCAGCAGCTTCAGGAGCAGCGGATTAAATCCACAGTCAACTTCATATACCCTGCATCTGTGGAATACACGAATAGACAACGAATCATCCCAAATTGAGGAGGCGGACTTTGAGAGCAAGATTTATTATTTTTTCCCCATTTCCTCTTTTTGCGAGTGTGTATGTGTATGCTTCTCTGTGACATTCTGTCTGTACAGCTTTGCTTTCACCATTTGTCCTAGGGTTCTATCCGTCCGTTTTTTTGTTTTTACTTTAAAAAAAATTTTTTTTCTTAATAATTACTTTTTATTTTAATAACTTTTTCCTTCTTTCTTTCTTTCTTTCCTTCTTTCTTCCTTTCTTTTTACTTTTTATCCCTTTTATTCTGAGCCATGTGGATGAAAGGCTCTTGGTGCTCCAGCCAGGAGTCAGTGCTATGCCTCTGAGGTGGGAGAGCCAACTTCAGGCAACTGGTCCACAAGAGACCTCCCACCTCCACATAATATCAAACGGTGAAAATCTCCCAGAGATCTCCGTCTCAACACCAGCACCCAACTTCACTCAACGACCAGCAAGCTACAGTGCTGGACACCCTATGCCAAACAACTAGCAAGACAGGAAGACAACCCCACCCATTAACAGAGAGGCTGCCTAAAATCATAATAAGTCCACAGACACCCCAAAACACACCACCAGACGTAGACCTGCCCACCAGAAAGACAAGATCCAGCCTCATCCACCAGAACACAGGCAGTAGTCCCCTCCACCAGGAAGCATACACAACCCACTGAACCAACTTTACCCGCTGGGGACAGACACCAAAACAACGGGAACTACGAACCTGCAGCATGCAAACAGGAGACCCCAAACACAGTAAGATAAGCAAAATGAGAAGACAGAAAAACACACAGCAGATGAAGGAGCAAGATAAAAACACACCAGACCTAACAAATGAAGAGGAAATTGGCAGTGTACCTGAAAAAGAATTCAGAATAATGATGGTAAAGATGATCCAAAATCTTGGAAATAGAATAGACAAAATGCAAGAAACATTTAACAAGGACCTAGAAGAAATAAAGATGAAACAAGCAATGATGAACAACACAATAAATGAAATTAAAAATACTCTAGATGGGATCAATAGCAGAATAACTGAGGCAGAAGAATGGATAAGTGACCTGGAAGATAGAATAGTGGAAATAACTACTGCAGAGCAGAATAAAGAAAAAAGAATGAAAAGAACTGAGGACAGTCTCAGAGACCTCTGGGACAACATTAAACGCACCAACATTCGAATTATAGGGGTTCCAGAAGAAGAAGAGAAAAAGAAAGGGACTGAGAAAATATTTGAAGAGGTTATAGTTGAAAACTTCCCTAATATGGGAAAGGAAATAGTTAATCAAGTCCAGGAAGAACAGAGAGTCCCATACAGGATAAATCCAAGAAGAAACACGCCAAGACACATATTAATCAAACTGTCAAAAATTAAATACAAAGAAAATGTATTAAAAGCAGCAAGGGAAAAACAACAAATAACACACAAGGGAATCCCCATAAGGTTAGGAGCTGATCTTTCAGCAGAAATGCTGCAAGCCAGAAGGGACTGGCAGGACATATTTAAAGTGATGAAGGAGGAAAACCTACAACCAAGATTACTCTACCCAGCAAGGATCTCATTCAGATTTGATGGAGAAATTAAAACCTTTACAGGCAAGCAAAAGCTGAGAGAGTTCAGCACCACCAAACCAGCTTTACAACAAATGCTAAAGGAACTTCTCTAGGCAAGAAGCACAAGAGAAGGAAAAGACCTACAATAACAAACCCAAAACAATTAAGAAAATGGGAATAGGAACATACATATCGATAATTACCTTAAATGTAAATAGATTAAATGCTCCCACCAAAAGACACAGACTGGCTGAATGGATACAAAAACAAGACCCATATATATGCTGTCCACCAGAGACCCACTTCAGATCTAGAGACACATACAGACTGAAAGTAAGGGGATGGAAAAAGATATTCCATGCAAATGGAAATCAAAAGAAAGCTGGAGTAGCAATTCTCATATCAGACAAAATAGACTTTAAAATAAAGATTATTAGAAGAGACAAAGAACGACACTACATAATGATAAAGGGATCGATCCAAGAAGATATAACAATTGTAAATATTTATGCACCCAACATAGGAGCACCTCAATACATAAGGCAAATACTAACAGCCATAAAAGGGGAAATTGACAGTAACACATTCATAGTAGGGGACTTTAACACCCCACTTTCACCAATGGACAGATCATCCAAAATGGAAATAAATAAGGAAACACAAGCTTTAAATGATACATTAAACAAGACGGACTTAATTGATATTTATAGGACATTCCATCCAAAAACAACAGAATACACATTTTTCTCAAGTGCTCATGGAACATTCTCCAGAATAGAACATATATTGGGTCACAAATCAAGCCTTGGTAAATTTAAGAAAATTGAAATTGTATCAAGTATCTTTTCCGACCACAATGCTATGAGACTAGATATCAATTACAGGAAATGATCTGTAAAAAATACATGGAGGCTAAACAATACATTACTTAATAACGAAGTGATCACTGAAGAAATCAAAGAGGAAATAAAAAAATATCTAGCAACAAATGACAATGGAGACATGACGACCCAAAACCTATGGGATGCAGCAAAAGCAGTTCTAAGAGGGAAGTTTATAGCAATACAATCCTACCTTAAGAAACAGGAAACATCTCGAATAAACAACCTAACCTTGCACCTAAAGCAATTAGAGAAAGAATAACAAATAAACCCCCAAAGTTAGCAGAAGGAAAGAAATCATAAAGATCAGATCAGAAATAAAGGAAATGATAGCAAAGATCAATAAAACGAAAAGCTGGTTCTTTGAGAAGATAAACAAAATTGATAAACCATTAGCCAGCCTCATCAAGAAGAAAAGGGAGAAGACTCAAATCAATAGAATTAGAAATGAAAAAGGAGAAGTAACAACTGACACTGTAGAAATACAAAAGATCATGAGAGATTATTACAAGCAACTCTATGCCAATAATACGGACAACCTGGAAGAAATGGACAAATTATTAGAAGTGCACAACCTGCCAAGACTGAATCAGGAAGAAACAGAAAATACGAACAGACCAATCACAAGCACTGAAATTGAAACTCTGACTAAAAATCTTCCAACAAACAAAAGCCCAGGACCAGATAGCTTCACAGGCGAATTCTATCAAACATTTAGAGAAGAGCTAACACCTATCCTTCTCAAACACTTCCAAAATATAGCAGAGGGAGGAACACTCCCAAACTCATTCTACGAGGCCACCATCACCCTGATACCAAAACCAGACAAGGATGTCACAAAGAAAGAAAACTACAGGCCAATATCACTGATGAACATAGATGCAAAAATCCTCAACAAAATACTAGCAAACAGAATCCAACAGCACATTACAAGGATCACACACCATGATCAAGTGGGGTTTATCCCAGGCATGCAAGGATTCTTCAGTATATGCAAATCAATCAATGTGATACACCATATTAACAAAATTGAAGGAGAAAAGCCATATGATCATCTCAATAGATGCAGAGAAAGCTTCCGACAAAATTCAACACCCATTTATGATAAAAACCCTGCAGAAAGTAGGCACAGAGGGAACTTTCCTCAACATAATAAAGGCCACATATGACAAACCCACAGCCAACATCATCCTCAATGGTGAAAAACTGAAAGCATTTCCACTAAGATCAGGAAAAAGACAAGGTTGCCCACTCTCACCACTCTTATTCAAAATAGTTTTGGAAGTTTTAGCCACAGCAGTCAGAGAAGAAAAGGAAATAAAAGGAATCCAAATCGGACAAGAAGAAGTAAAGCTGTCACTGTTTGCAGATGACATGATACTATACATAGATAATCCTAAAGATGCTACCAGAAAATTACTAGAGCTAATCAATGAATTTGGTAAAGTAGCAGGAGAAACACGCCAAGTAGCAGGATACAAAATTAATGCACAGAAATCTCTGGCATTCCTATACACTAATGATGAAAAATCTGAAAGTGAAATCAAGAAAACACTCCCATTTCTTGCAACAAAAAGAATAAAATATCTGGGAATAATCCTACCTAACGAGACAAAAGACCTGTATGCAGAAAATTATAAGACACTGATGAAAGAAATTAAATATGATACACACAGATGGAGAGATATACCACGTTCTTGGGTTGGAAGAATCAACATTCTGAAAATGACTCTACTACCCAAAGCAATCTACAGATTCAATGCAATCCCTATCAAACTACCACTGGCATTTTTCACAGAACTAGAACAAAAAATTTCACAATTTGTATGGAAACACAAAAGACCCCGAATAGCCAAAGCAATCTTGAGAACGAAAAACGGAGCTGGAGGAATCAGGCTCCCTGACTTCAGGCTATCCTACAAAGCTACAGTAATCAAGACAGTATGGTACTGGCACAAAAACAGAAAGATAGATCAGTGGAACAGGATAGAAAGCCCAGAGATAAGCCCATGCACATATGGTCACCTTATCATTGATAAAGGAGGCAGGAATGTACAGTGGAGAAAGGACAGCCTCTTCAATAAGTGGTGCTGGGAAAACTGGACAGGTACATGTAAAAGTATGAGACTAGAACAATCCCTAACACCATACACAAAAATAAGCTCAAAATGGATTAAAGACCTAAATGTAAGGCCAGACACTATAAAACTCTTAGAGGAAAACATAAGCAGAACACTCTATGACATAAATCACAGCAAGATCCTTTTTGACCCACCTCCTAGAGAAATGGAAATAAAAACAAAAATAAACAAATGGGACCTAATGAAACTTCAAAGCTTTTGCACAGCAAAGGAAACCATAAACAAGACCAAAAGACAACCCTCAGAATGGGAGAAAATATTTGCAAATGAAGCAACTGACAAAGGATTAATCTCAAAAATTTACAAGCAGCTCATGTAGCTCAATAACAAAAAAACAAACAACCCAATCCAAAACAGGGCAGAAGACCTAAATAGACATTTCTCCAAAGAATATATACAGATTGGCAACAAACACATGAAAGAATGCTCAACATCATTAATCATTAGAGAAATGCAAATCAAAACTACAATGAGATATCACCTCACACTGGTCAGAATGGTCATCATCAAAAAATCTGGAAACAATAAATGCTGGAGAGGGTGTGGAGAAAAGGGAACACTCTTGCACTGCTGGTGGGAATGTGAATTGGTACAGCCACTATGGAGAACAGTATGGAGGTTCCTTAAAAAACTACAAATAGAACTACCATATGACCCAGCAATCCCACTACTGGGCATATACCCTGAGAAAACCATAATTGAAAAAGAGTCATGTACCAAAATGTTCATTGCAGCTCTATTTACAATAGCCCGGAGATGGAAAAAACCTAAGTGTCCATCATCTGATGAATGGATAAAGAAGATATGGCACATATATACAATGGAATATTACTCAGCCATAAAAGGAAACAAAATTGAGTTATTTGTAGTGAGGTGGATGGACCTATAGTCTGTCATACAGAGTGAAGTAAGTCAGAAAGAGAAAAACAAATACCATATGCTAACACATATATATGGAAGCTAAGAAAAAAAAATGTCATGAAGAACCTAAGGGTAAGACGGGAATAAAGACACAGACCTACTAGAGAATGGACTTGAGGATATGGGGAGGGGGAAGGGTCAGCTGTGACAAAGTGAGAGAGTGCCATGGAAATATATACACTACCAAACGTAAGGTAGATAGCTAGTGGGACGCAGCTGCATAAGCACAGGGAGATCAGCTCGGTGCTTTGTGACCACCTGGATGGGTGGGATAGGGAGGGTGGGAGGGAGGGAGATGCAAGAGGGAGGAGATATGGGAACATATGTTTATGTATAACTGATTCACTTTGTTATAAAGCAGAAAGTAACACACCATTGTAAAGTAATTATACTCCAATAAAGATGTAAAATAAATAAATAAACAAAAAATTTAAAATCTAAAAGAAAAAGAAAAAGAAAGGAGGCTTAGGCACTGGTGAGCGGAAGATTGTCATTTAAATGAGTAACATCTGCAAAGAATTTCGGAATGTGAGATTACAGATTTTGCTGAACATTATATTTGGCTAAAAAATAAAAGCAAATCTCAGCATATTTGTTTAATTGAATAGTGTTTTCAAATCCACTTTCATTAGCTAGAGTGCCGCAGGACCCAGCAGTTCAGGGAAGGAATCCATTTCTAGTAGCTTATAGAGATAATGATAAGCCATCTTAATGTCTGGGTTTATTAAAAATGACTGAAAGGCATTATAGGTCAGTGGTAACTGTAACGGTTTACCAACCAGTGGGGTGGAGTTAAAAATGTATTAACATTTATACAAAAGAAAGCAAATAGCAGTGAGTCTCTATTGCTTTTGACATAGTTAAATGAACTGTTATTTCACTTTTGTAGCTAATTAAAATAAGACCTGCAAAAATAGAAGAAATATTCCCTTTTGGAAGTTGAACAATGTGAAAAATCTAGAATTAATGAAATAGACAGTTTCTTTCTTTCTGCACATGAGTGGTGTATTCATTAAAATACACATACATGCAGGAAGAAGGAATCTTTCTTTAGACTAGATAGCAATCTCATTGATTTTTTTATGACTAAGGTTTGATCAAAAAGAGCATACAGAATTAGAAAGTAAAACTTAACCCCAAGGAGGAGAGGAATAAACAGCTGTGGAATGTACCTATGAAATCTAATTATATACAATCATATTAATCCCTGTCATTAATTTCAAGTCATTCCTTGATTTTGTTCCTGAAGATTTCAGACTCCTGGTCTTTCCATCCATGTTCATCTCTCTATCTATTCATATACTCAAAAATATTTACAGAGGAGAGGTGAATAAGATGTGTAAGATCACTGCCCTCATGCAGTTTGTGACTTAATCATGGAGGAATATGTTAAATAAATAATTTCATGAATGTATCGTTACAAATGTTATAAGGAATTTAATTTAAAAAGCACAGGATGCTCTAAGCAAGACCAGCTTCACAGGCATAGGGTCTGAGGAGTCTCATGAGAGTACATGCTCAGAAAAGCTGCAGACTTGGTTTAATGTTCTCGCATTGCTGTCTGGAAATTCTTGATAATTTTAAGTTTGAAATTCTGTGTTATAATCAAGTCCCGTGGTGTAAGGGAACATGCACACGAGCAGAGGAGATAGTACAACTTGAGTGTCCACCATTCTTTCCTGCCCCCATTCATATGTAGCACAGAATTCTGGTGGGCCTAGGATATGTGGCAGTTCAGTGATACTTAAAATTTTGAATATAAGTATTTTACATCTAAGACTGAGTAAGCAGGCTTACTGACAGCACCCAGAGGCAACCCCTTCTGTTCTAACCAGAACCTACTTGAATGCAGAAAGAGGCTAATGACATCGAAAGAAATATGAACGCCCAAGAAAGTCCATCATACCTTTTGTTATTCATGTTACTTTCCTGTATCAGCCAACAACTTATGCTGGATATGATGACACTGAAGAGAAGGAGAGGAAAGGATAACCCATAGTTCCTTTTTGTTTCCACCCTTCTTTATCCATCCGTAAGCTGGAAGTAGAGAACTTGGATAGAATATGTGCATATCAAGAAATGAAATAAAAACATCTAAATTAGTTTTGTGCAACATTACCTGTGTTCTGGTAAGAAGGAAATATACATGCATGTATGAGCGACAAAACAGGAATTGTGTAATTCTTATTTTTGCATATGTATTATACTCATATTTTCAGTAAAACTGGCTTTGCACACTATCATGATAGATGTTAAAATATAATAATTAAAAATTTTATACTATAATTTAATAATTTATTAAATGAATGCTAATAGTTACAAATTTTAACTTTTCTTTATGGAGAACAATATTAAATAAGAAGTAAAAAACACCATGACAAGTCAAGAGAGCAGGAAGAAAGGAAATCCTTTATAATCTAATACCTTTCACAATGCTTTGTTTTGCTTTTTGAACAAAGGGTTCCACATTTTCATTTTGGGCTGGGCTCTGCAAGTCATGTCAACCGATCTGCTGTAAGAGTGTGTAGCAAAGATCTGACTAAGCCTGGGACGTTAAGGGAGGACTTCTTGCTGAGTGACAATTAAACTGAGAGTAAAGAGGAGCACGAGTGAGGCAGATACAAAAGACAGTAGGAGGGGCTTCCCTGGTGGCGCAGTGGTTGAGAGTCCACCTGCCGATGCAGGGGACACGGGTTCGTGCCCTGGTCCGGGAAGATCCCACATGCCACGGAGCGGCTGGGCCCGTGAGCCATGGCTGCTGAGCCTGTGCGTCTGGAGCCTGTGCTCCACAACGGGAGGGGCCACAACAGTGAGAGGACCAAGTAAAAAAAAAAAAAAGTCAGTAGGAGGCCTGAGAGGGAAGTTGGGAGGGTTAGATTTTCCAGGAAGAGGGTCAGATCCAAAGACACTAAAGGAAGAAGGAGTTAGGAGTGTTTGTGGAACAGAAATAAAATTAGTATGGTTGGAACTTAAGCAGGCAAGGGATTGCTCTGGGCAAAGCTTCCAGTTCTTGAAAGAAGAAAAACAACAGGGCTGAAACCAGGGCAACTGGAATATCCAGGATTGAATAGGACAAAAGCCACCCTAAGTTATTACTATGTGCCTGGCACTTTGCCAACTGACCTGCCAGCATTACTTTTTTGGTCCTCCCAACGACAAAGCAAAGTGGGATTTACTGGCTTCATTATTCAGACAAGGAAATATGAGGCTCAGATAGATTGAGAAAATTGTCCCAGGTCACAGAGCTGGTGAGTGACACTCACAGATGAAACATTCTTTCTGAATATAAACTAGAATGTAAGCCCCAGAAGGGAAGAGACCTTGCCTGTCTTTGTGTTTCTATCTTCTTAGCATATAGACCAATGCCTGGCACAAAATAAGCTCTCAATATTTGTTAAATGAATGAATGACTTGGGTGAGTCTTATTTGGAAAATTCACTGTGTCTTCTTGACTTCAAAAGGATTTTAGAGTATTTGGATGGAATTTTTGTCTATTTTGAGAATCAGTAATGTTTCTTTTCAAATGAGCTATAAAAATGAAAAGGGAAAGCAGCAGGTTTAGTTGAAAGAGAAAAGACAGGAAGGTAGGGTATAGACTTTGCCTTTATTAACTGTATGACCTTGGTCAAGTCACTTCCCTTCAGTTCTTGGTTTTCTTCAGCAGAATAGAACAGGTCATGTGTGAGGTGCTTTCCGGTTCTTGCACATTATGATTGATCCTGTGAATTGTCTGGCAATAACAGAACTCAATGCCTAAAGTTTCTCTACAACAGAGAGGAAACACAAACTATGATCATACAATTCTGAGGCACCAAATTCCTCAAACAATCTCACTCCATTTATTCGTTCATTCATTCTTTTATCAAGCCTTTCTGAAAGGTGTACCACGTGCCCACAAGAAGCCTTCTGCTGAAATGCTGAAATGAACAAATGATCTCCATTTCTGGAAGCAGGAAGACCTTGAGTCAGCAAAGCCTGGGTTAGAGTTTATCTGCTACTCAAAGATGGTAAAAGCCAAATGTATTTCCATTTTGAATCATGATTCAGGTATTAAGCAAAGCCAACGCTGCTCTAATACAGAAAAATAATGCCAGCACCCTTCAGAATAAATTCCGACGTGTGACTCATTTGACTACTTTCCTCACTTTGACTTTCCCTTGGTGAAACAGCAAAGGCAGAGAGCTGTAAAACCTCCTACACAAAATGAGATCAGTGCCTTCCGTTCATCAAAACCAGTCCCATTGACACAGAGGTAAGCATGCGATCAAGAGGATCAGGGCAGGAAGGATAATGGGCTCTGGCTCACGCAGGGTCCAAGAGGCAGAGCCCATGGAGAAGAGACAGACACAATGTTTCTACATTGAGGTATGACTTTCTTGGTAGTGCAAGAGGCATTTCTACAGGAAGTGAGCATCACAAAGGGATGAAGAATGAAGCACTGGGCCCAGATGTTGGGGGAACTTCTGTTGTTTCTCATATTTGGGGGGGATGAGCAAGGGAAGAAGGCAAGTTTTACTCACCTGCTTATGAAGAGTAGAAAACCTCAGAAGGAGTCAAACAAACAGTCAACACTAGCCAACACTTGGAGCAATCTAGCAAATATTATGAATAGATTTATTTTGAAATTGAAGGACTGAATGAGTTAATTACAGTTAACAGGCAATCACAGTTTTTCAAAGCAAGGAGATTGTAGAATGTACCTCCCAGACCTTCAATTTCAGAGAGCTTAACGGAAGGGACCCAGCTGCTGTGCTCTGAAATCAATTGCCACATTTGTCCCCCAGCTATGCTTTCACTCAAGCTGCTTCCAGCCAAGGATTGAGCATAGTAGGTTTGTCTCTGTAAGACACGGGACTCCTCTGACAGCTGACTCTGTCCTGAGGACTCCCTGACAGCCTTACTGAATCTTTCTTGTTCTTTACAGTGATCTATCTAGAATGTTTCCACCCAACCTCCGTTCCTTCTCTCCTTCACTTGGGATTAGAAGTGCATCCAGGTCTGATGGTTCTCCAGCCTTCCTATAAACTCCATCTTCATTTTCTTTCAAAACCCTTAATTTTTAGAAAATCTAGTCTTTGTGACTGCTTCTTGGGAGACCTAGACTAACACCAAGATACATCTGGAGAAGATACATGCTGAGTGAACCACTCAGTCTCAGTCTCTGGTGAATGATTCACTGAGGAAGACACCAGCTCAGCACTTACTGAATTGAAAGGAATATGAACAAGTTGGAATGTACTGAGTACTAATTATGTGTTGGGTGCTGTACTAACTGCTTCTCATGCCTTATTTCTCTTAATTCTTTCAATAACCCCACGTAGTAGTTTCTTTATAGATGAAACTGTAGCTTGCCAGCCCATGAGTGTTGGAGCTAGAATTCCAAGCCAGGTCTTTATTTTACTTTATTGGTTTAAAGTAATTTATTGCTTTAAAGTACTTTATCTGTTTTAAAGTCTATGCCTTTACCCTTTACTATAGCCATTACCAACAGTATCCTTGCTATCGTTTTATAGGGTAAGAAAACATTACTAATACACCTATAGAAGAAAAATGTTCAATTTACCACCGCTAACAGCACCACAATTATCGTCATCATTATCATCGTCAGCCTCGTGTTCATCGTCATCATCAGTCACAATTCTAAAAGGGACTTACAGTTATTGATCATATATATATACATGATTTTATGATTACACAGTGAATTAGGCAAACCCTAGAAATAAAGCTCAGAGATGTCTTCTTGACCTAAGTCCAGCATTTTTTCACTGTATCATGCCACCTCCTTGTCTATGCTACGTCTTTGCCCAAGGTGAATTAAAGATGTTGGAGATTTAAGACTTTCTTTATATACCAGTTTTTAACTGCCAACAGGACACTTGGAATCTTGGTTTAATAGCTGGACTCAGTAAGACAAATCTGATGTCCTTATTCTAGAAACAGCTTTCTCTCTAGGACAAGGAGGATTGAGCAATTTGGGTGGTATTATAGGAAACCTTTTGCCTCTGGGTCAAAGTCACTGGGCTCCAGACCAAATCAGTGATGATCAAATGCCAGTCTGTCTGACAGCTGTCTGGTGGCCTCTGTGATAGGGCCTCCAGCCAGTCACTTGTGGGCAACCGTCCATGCTACATCCAGTGCCTGCTGCCATTTCTAATGACAGGCACAGTAGAAAGGTTGGCAGTTCAAGTAGGCATGGAGACCCGGGTATCCATTATTCGAGACCAACACTTAAATTCTGATTTAATAACAGCTCCCAAACCAGTAGCAATTTCTCTCCGAAAGAAGGGTCTTTCACTGGCCCATCTGCCCTACTCATCAGCCCACCACTTTCTTTTTTCCAATAGTGAGATGAAATTTTACCTTTGAATTAAGCACAAGGTCAGATAAAATAAGTCACTGTGAGCAGTCATTATATTTTCTGTCACTGGACCAATTAAGATTTCCAGCTGTCATTTTCTGATGTTGCAGCTCCATAAAAATGACACTGAGATGCATTGATCTGTGTCAAAGCTGCTTCTGAGGGAAAACTGGACCCAAAATAATGATAATTGTCACACGATGTCACACCATTAAATGAAAACATAAAAAGCAAAATGCTGTGGGGAATCTGCAAAGTCATCCTCCTTGTGGAGGTGAGACCATATTATATCAAAGCAAGCCCATTGTTTCAGTGACTGTCCCCGCTCTGTATTGGATACCCTCCCTGGTCTCTAAAGCAGATTATGCCCAGTTCATGCTAATTTGATTTCAATTGGATTTTCAAACTGAAAAATAAAATATATGTATATATATATATAATATTATATATATAATATATACATATATTATTAATATATATAATATATATATGCATATATATACATATATATATAGTCATTTGAATAAGAGAATCTTGTTGGAACCTCAAGATTTATGCAAAGTACTTTATCTACTTCTATACTTTCAAAATGTTCAGCCCATTAGATTCACTTTACCAAAAATGTAAACTCCATCCAATCTTGGTATGACTGCAACCTAAATTTCTTTTTGTCCACCAACTTTGAGGGGTGTGTGTGTGTGTGTGTGTGTGTGTGTGTGTGTGTGTGTGTGTGTATTTGGCTAATGGAGGTCTAGTTTAAAAAAGTATAGCACTTACTGGAAATGAAATGGAGAGTAAGTAGAAGTTGTTAAAAGTACATCTAATAATCACCATCACAAGAAGAAATGGCATCCAAGGATCACTAAAATTAAATAATGAAATTTTGTCCCTATTCTGCATTACTAGAAGCTCTTTTTAATGTAAAAGCATAACTGTAAATATACTAAAAACCATTGAAATATGTATTTTAAACATATGAACTTTATGGTATGTAACATATATAAAGAAAACTATTAAAAAAAACAAAAAATAAAACAAGAAATGAAATGTTCCAAGGACAAAAAGGGGAAAGGTGCTCCTCGCCCCCCAAATGACTGAAGAGACAAAAACCAGAGCTTAAGGAAAAAAGGTATTTTGGGAAGATGTGATTGAATTTACCACAAAATGAAAGAATGGGAGATGACCCTGTAAGTATCTCATTGTTTGAATATTTATTTCTTAGAAGGAGGAGTTCATTATTTTATATTACCCTCAGCCTGGAACAAAAATGTAAGTTTTTGAAATAACTTTAAACTCAAAGAACCATATTTTGTCTGAACACATTGTCAAATTGCTCAGTTGCTTTCTTGTTAGAGGGTATAGCACACCTTTCCATGGGATATTGTTCTTGCTAGAGTCTCAAGATCTATGCAGAGTAGGTTATCTTCTTGTGCTTCAAAAAAATGGTACAGTTGATTAAATTCATTTTTCCAAAAATGCAAACTCCATCCAATCTTTGCATGCCTAAGACCTAAAATTCTTCTTGTCTATCAATCGTGAGGGGCACTGAGGGACAGTCCTGGATGTAATAGATTTTGCCTCTTGGAAACGATAAGAAATAAACTAGTAGTGAGCTAGAACCACTTGCACAAGCTCACAAGATTCAATGATCAAACTTTTAAGAGTTTCTCGAGTCAGTTATTGACCACTGCCATTATTAAAGATAAAATTATATGTTTACAATTAAATAAATTATATTAAGAACAAAGGTAATAGATATTCAAAACACCACTTCCTAAAGATTTTCATACTTTGTACTATTATCTATGTCTATTGTAATGTATGGCAGGAATAGTATACAATGATGTGCTATGCACATCTCTTCCCAGCTGTGTGTTCAGTGACATCACCTTGATAACTTCGTTTCACTGTTTTATTTTTGTCATTTGTTAACATTAGTGAAATATTAACCAACATTTATGTTGGAACTAAGCTCATTTGTACTGCAGACAGATTGGCTATGAATATAACAGTTCAGCTAAAATCAATGAGAGCACTGTACGAGAATCAATTAGCTATTTGGAATAAAGAGGATTGCATATTTCACGAATAATGATAAATTCTGTCTTTTTACATCAGTCTACTGTATAATAAACCTCTGTATGTGTACTTTCACATTATGTATATTTTATACAGAAATCAAATATATATTTTTTTCTTTTAGTAGGAGGTGAGCCAGTTGTTAAATATTTATTAGCAAACCACTGGATAAAATTGACTAGAGAAGTAACATCAGATCACGGAGGGCCTTTCTTATAACCCAGCAAAGGTAAAATACATCATTGCCCTACAGAGGGGTGGAAATCACCTTAATTAATCTTTGCATGGATCTAGGAAATTTAAGTGCCTTCACAGAACTTGGCACATCTGCTCTGAGAAACCTGGAAAGTGCATTTCACTGTTTCTTTCAAGGCTGGTACTTGAGTGAAGTGTGAACTAACAAGTATCTTCTGATGAAGGGAGGGTACTAAGTGGAACTTCAAAATGAAGAGGAGTCATATTTTCATATTTTTCCTGCATATTAAAGCATCTTAAATCCTTTTAGCTCACTGTAATTTGCCTTTTCTCCAAGACGAAAAAAAATGATTAAGCACGGGCCACCTTCTAGTCAGTACCTATATTTTAGGGTTGCATGAAATAAGGGGTGCTTTGCAGCTCCTTTCTTATATATTCCTTCTATACAGTTCATTTTTAATGAAATAATATGAAATGCTTTTAAAAGCATTTTCAATAGATTTCAGTATCATCAAATAGATTTCAATGCACAAGTATGTATGCACAGGAATTTCTTGCATCATTTGCAATAATGATAAAGAGGAAAGAACATAAAATGGACGAGCTAAATACCTTAGAGCAATCCACCCAAGCAATACCATTTAATCTTTAGAAAAAATGAGGAAGATCTATATGCAACAACATGAAATGATGTCAAGCAAGTAAAGGTAGCACAGTCTGCATGGTTTGAATGCATTATTTAAAAATTATAAGTATACGATATTTGATGAAGCATCGACAAATTTTTGGAGAATTCACTTTAAACGGTTAACCCTGATAACCTCTGAGGAATGGGGAACTTGGCTTTGGGGCTTTTATGTTTTATTTTATTCTCTTATAGAGTGTGCATTTTTTCCCAATGAGCAAGCATTAATCTAATAATAACAAGTGCCAAAAGTCATCTTAGAAAAACAGATGTTCTAGGTAGATTTTGGTCTTTGCTTCTTCTTGTAGGTGGAAGTAGGGAAGGAGGGATTATAGCATTGACAGTCCAAATGTTATCAACTTAAATACTTGCCAAGGTGTGCAAAACCTCCAGCTCCTTCCAAGTTCATTCTAAACCTTACGTTCAGAGGAGAAATGAAGAAGTTCCACCTATGCACCCCAAAACCCCATTTATGGGGTGGGGGTGATAAATCATATCAGTATTTAAGATCCTGTGAGATCTAGTAAAAATCCAACCAGTTCTCCTCCTTTATCGTGCTGTTGTAACATCTGGATTAAAGGTTGCTTCATGAAGTTAATGGCAGGTAAATTAACCCATAAAAGGATCAACCTCCAGATGTGTTTAGCCAGCAGGAGGATTTTCACATTCCTTGAAGGACACACTGAGACAAATAGAAATGGATGGGATATTTTTTGATGACAAGGAGATTTTGTTTGTGTATTTGCTCTTAGCTTTATGGGGGTTTATGGGTGTACAGCACGGGCCTTTCTACCTTGCTGCTGTTAAGCCAAACGTCTTTAAACCTGGGTGAAACCACTGCTACACACTTAAGTTCCACAAGCTCAGACTACCTCTGGGTGAGAAGTTAGAATGAATGAAAAATGGAAGTTGAAGAGAAGAGAGCAATAAAAGGAGGGGCAAGCAAGAAGAGGGGGGAGGAAAATGAAACAAGGATGGAATAACCAAATCAGACACAGTGACCAATTATTTTGTCTCATGATGTACAACACTAGACCTAAATCATTACCCAATCTCTCTTTCAAATCAGAAATACTTCAAACAAATCCGATCCATGATCATGCTAGCATATGCACATATATTTAGCCATCTCGGACAGCAGGTGTCATCTCACCCCAGCTACACTTCCCATTTAAATGGTAGGGAGTTCTAGTAGATACTGCTCTTATTTCCACCTGTTTATTCGGTCATTCTTTCAGCACACGCTGAGCATTAACTCTACGCCAGGTACTGTGCTTAATGCTGGTGATAATAAGAACGAGTCAGATGCATTGTCTGCAATTTGGTGACCTCATTTCCTACCAATCTTCCTTCCCTCATTTTGATTCAGCCACTCTTTCCCTCCATGCTGCCATCTGTCTTTACACCTTCAGAAGTCCGCAATGAGTGGCTGCTCCACTTGGAATACCTTTTCCCTAGACATCCACATGGCTATCTCCCTCACTCCAATCAAGTCTTTGCTCAAATGTCATCTTCTCAAGGAGGTCTACCCTGCCTCATGCATTTAGCTCTGCAGCCACTGATCCTTTAGCACTTTTTCCTTAGCGTGATTCAACTTCTGAGATCCTATATCCTTTACTTATTTAAGTTTGTAATTTACTGTCTGTCTCCCCACTCTACAATAGAAGCTTCTTAGGAGAAGGAATCTTACTGGTTTTGCTCACTGACGTATCTTGCGTACTAAGAATAGTGTCTGGTACATAGCACCTATCCAATAAATATTTGTTTAATAAATGAATGAATGAATAAACAAACATGATAGACACAAGGAATGTTTTAAATTTCCTGCTCTTACTTTTTAGTTTTTGAAAGAACTTTCTTCTCTTTCTTACCTATATTAACTCAAGTCTCCTCAATTTCTAGTACCAGATTATCCTCCTTCTGGTGTCTTCCTTCTTTCTGATACTCGAGTCGAGTTCTTTTTTTTTTTGCATTTCTCTATATAATCAGATTGCTTTATTGCAATCACCAGAAATTAACTTTGCTTACGCATAATAGAAAATTTTTGGAAGACAATCAATCAGGTCTTACAGAATTACATTATAGGCTAGATAATCAGGTCTAGAAAATGAACAGACTTCACCATCGGGTCAAGTTCTTTTTGTCTACTGGGTCAACTGCTCTTTACTAGAGCTCCCAAAACCTACCAAGAATCCACATTAACAATCAACTACTGCAACATTTAAGTAAAAATACAGCAGTATGTAGCATAAAGTGGTTATGAATAAGAGGTAGTTGAAGGACACAAAGTTTAATATTCATAATTATATATATACGTATATATACACGTATATATATATACATATATATATACACGTATATATATATACATATATATATATATAGAGAGAGAGAGAGAGAGAGAGAGAGGGAGAAGGGGGCTAGGAGCTGGGAAAAGATCCAGAAAAACTGGGATGGAGAAAAATAAGAGAAGGAAAATCTTCACCAATATTTTGAAGAAATGTTGAATCACAAATTCTCAAAGTGATTTGTATTCAACTTATATACCAGAGTCCCTACTCTTCTCTCAAAGGTTACCTGATTTAAAAAAAATCTAGTAAATGTATTATGATGTATGATGATTCAGAGTCCACTGATGTATATTATTAGGCTCAGAAAGACTTTCATTCCCAAGAATTGTTCCTTTCTAAAAAATAAAATTCAAATCAATAAAAAGTCCTATGAACACCAGCCCCGTCTGTTCCCAAGATTAGAGTATGCAAAGTCTCTTAAAAATTGATTGTTTCTGAACTGTTGCTATATTCCAAGACAAAGAATGTTAGTTTTTAGGCTTGGATTAGACAACCTTGACTCTCGGACCTGTAACACAGGCCTTTTCTGATTATGGAAGGGTTGTAGTATTGAGTAGTTGACTTGGAATGCTGAAAAGAGTTTTCGTAATTCTGCTATAGACTTGTTATATGGCCTTAGCAAATAAATCATCCTCAGTGAGTTTCCTCATCTGTAAAATGAGTTAATTTAGAATAGCTGATCTCTAAGTTCTCTCTAATCTCTGATATAATACAATTTTATGAAATAATTAATGAACCATGATAAGATTTCCCATCCAGCTGGAGGTAAAGTAATTTACAGAAAATAACTGAAAGTATATAAATGTTTTCTGGGAAATGCATTCATATTTTTATTTGGATTTATATTCTTATTTGGAGAATCGAGAAACAACGTCTACTTCTGTAACTCCAGCAACAGGAATAGAAAATCTCCTTCCTTTAACGAGTTAGTTGAATAAAGCCATTCAGCTGAATAAATGGCAGGACCTGCACTCTTTAACTCTTAGCCTAGTCATTTACTGTCAGTTGTTATATCCAGAAAGTATTTTTCAGTGGTCTTGAGGCAGTCTGCAGTGGTCAAGGAGTAACAAAGGAATAAATCCATTTTAGAATGGGAGGAAATACCACAATGTTCATTGCAGATCTATTTACAATAGCCAGGACATGGAAGCAACCTAAGTGTCCATCAACAGAGGAATGGCTAAAGAAGATGTGGCACATATATACAATGGAATGTTACTCAGCCAGGAAAAGAAACGAAATTTAGTTATTTGTAGTGAGGTGGATGGACCTAGAGACTGTCATACGGAGTGAAGTAAATCAGAAAGAGAAAAACAAATACTGTATGCTAACACATATATATGGAATCTAAATTAAAAAAAAAAATGGTTCTGAAGAACCTAGGGGCAGGACAGGAATAAAGACGCAGATGGAGAGAATGGACTTGAGGACACGGGGAGGGGGAAGGATAAACTGGGACAAAGTGAGAGAGTGGCATGGACATATATACACAACCAAATGTAAAACAGATAGCTAGTGGGAAGCAGCCACATAGCACAGGGAGATCAGCTCGGTGCTTTGTGTCCACCTAGAGGGGTGGGATAGGGAAGGCTGGAGATGCAAGAGGGAGGAGATATGGGGATATATGTATATGTACAGCTGATTCACTTGATTATACAGCAGAAACTAAGATACCACTGTAAAACAATTATACTCCAATAAAGATGTTTAAAAAAATAGAATGGGAGAAAAGATAGTTAAGCTTAAATCAGTATTAAGGGCTTTTATTCCTATATATTATGAAGGGCTGCAAGTAAAGAGTAAATGCCCTATCAGTAAGCTACTTTCCTTTAGCTTATTTAAATCTCTAATGAGTGGAAAGGACTGCCTCGACTGTGAAGGTTCTGGCTGGCATTATTGGGAGCAAGAGTACTGCAGGCCAAACCAGAGCAATTTTGAAGACACACACGCTTGCAGGAGGTTTCCTCTTGGAAATGAGGTTGGAAGTTCTCAGTGATGCAGAATGTGTCTCCTCTGGTTTCCTATTTGCTGAGACCAAAGACATTTCAAGTTGAGAACTAAAGTTAGTTCTGTTTTGTGTATAACCCCTTGTGTCTCAAATCATGAGACCCTGAGAGGAAGTCTAACTTTACAGCCAAGTGACCTTGGACAAGTGAATTCAACTATCTGAGACTCCATGAAATAGGAATGTTTAGAATAGAGTTTGTATGAAATAATTTTTCAGAGCGTCTTCCTGCTCTCCCAGTCTATGGTACTTGGTAACCTCATTCCTCTTAATATCACCTTCCGTCTGTTTATAATGAGTGACTTTGTTCAGTCAGTAGAAGGTAATGAGAAGCCCTGAGGAATTACAGCATCATAATTGCTGGCCCAGTCACCTCCTCATCCCAGGTTTGACTCCTCTAGATAATGAACAGTGAAGGCAAGACCAAGTAGTCACCATCCCTCAACCCACTGACAACCTCTGTCTTCAATGCCCAGAAAGCAAGTCCAGCACCAAGGGCAGTAGCACAGGACGTGGTAGCCTAGGAGGGTCACATTGGAAGGATCATGGCAGGAAGAACATGTCATTGCAAGGGAGATACTGGAGACAGTAAAATGGTTCAAATGTGATTGATTCACCAAGAATGACAAGGAGAAACTTTTTTTGGAAATCAAACTGCCATAAAAGACTCCAGAAAATTCCATTACACTACAGGAGATGAAGAGGTTGTGAAGAGTGGTGCTGTTGAAAAAGAAAGGGTGTGGAGTTAGGCCCTGGAGGGCTCCAGTGTAAGAAAGTAATAATGATGCAGACCCTAAACATTCCACACGTTACTTATGTCCTAGGGCTTGTCTACACAATTTCCAGCAGAATGATGAGAAGATCAATCGTGGAGGAAAGGAAGAGGAAATGGGGAGTTCTCAAGAAGGCTTTGGATCCCTAAGTACTACGTACAGAGACTCAGTGGGTTTTGATCATAGTTTTCCAACCCTGAATAGAGATGTATGGTGCTGACAATCAGGTTGTAGAAGACAAAGTGGACAAATGAGCTTGAATATGGATTGAGTTATAGACCAAGATAACTTTGGTCTTACCACAACTCACAAGTTATTTTGTAAAATAGTAGGGACACATGGAAGTGAGATGGATTAAAAAAAAAATTCCAGGAGATGAAAACCAACATAAGGCATCATCTCAACGTGGGTAGCTCTGGAACTCTAGTACCCATCCAAGTATGAAAAAAAAATCCCTGAACCACATGATGGCATAGAATCGAAAACATAGAGTGTCCACCAGCTGGAGATATGCCCACTTCTGAGGTTGAACAGAGAGAGACTTTATCAACCCTACTATTACTGAGTATAGCCATTTAATAAGAATAATAGGGAATTCCAACAATAAGAACTATAAAATAAACTTGATCTCTAGATCTCAAAAGCTTGCTTTTTCCCAATTACCTGGATAACTATAGCTATCTTATTAACTGACTGTATTATCTACACACATGGGTATGGATTGAATGACATTTTTTGTTTGTTTATATTAAAGACATTTCTCTTCAATAATGAGAAGCGTATCATGAAAAAGCCTTCTTTTATTACCTAAAATACCTTTAAAATTGTAAAGTTGTTTGGCATCTGATATTTAAAAAAAAAAACACATTTTAAACACATTTGAAATATAATTTTACAAATTGATTTTTTCAAATAAAATAAAACCTGCAAGCAGCTATTTAAAAGGGTCCTAAATAATTGTAAAAAAAGTAGACGGTTTTATTTCATGAAACTGAAGATTTTTTGTTCTTCAAAGCAGAATCCTTGAAATTGGTATTAAGAAACTAGAGACAAAAATAACAATAAAAAACAGTAAATACTAATATGTATTTAGCTGTGGTGATCTCTTAAACCACTTTTATTTATTATTTACATCCATCCTAAGTGGTAGGCATGCTTGTTTTTATTCACATTTGAATTGCTTTGACACTGACTTGCTTTAGAATAGTAACTCTTAGTCTACCATTCACTGAGCTAATGACTCATCATGGACCTGTGAATCTTTATGTATCAGGTTCAAAATATATAACTATATGAATTTCCAAAGATTAGTATATATATATGTATTTTTTTTCTTTAGATCTCAAGGTGCTCTATAACCTTTCCATTTAAAAAGGTCTAAGAATCTCATCTAAACAGACATTTGGAAAAAGTAATTTGGCCCACCTTTTAAAAGATGATGGCAAAAAGTCTGTAGAAGAAATAGGATGCAACATAGGAGGTTTTAGCTAGCATTTATGGCATTTTGCAAGAACATTAAAAAGTGTTCTTTGATTAGTAATGTGTGTAGATTTTTGAAGTGTATGCCAACTTTCTCCTTTTGCCCTTTTTCTCCAGTGTTTAATATAACATATGAAATATGACCTAAGCTATTAATCTAAACATTATTCTCATTAGTTTCAAAGCACAGTTATTGCTCCAAAGTATTTTTATAAATGGCACCCTGCTACATCTTGGCTCTGCTTTTACATTCAAGACCAAACTAATCTTGCTATTCCCCCTTCTCTTCGAAGCTGACTTAAAAAGCAGAGCTTGGTATCTCCAATTCCAGCTGTGCTTTTATTGTGCTTTACATAAATCAAAGCTTCAAAAAGATTCCAGAAAGATTTTTCTCAGTTTTCACATCAGAGAGGTTTGCAAAAAAATCACTGCGCCATAGGGGGGCCCTGATAAGAAATCTCAGAAGGAAAGAAAACATACAGGTAGGGAGGCTCTGGGAGAGAAGGTTGGGGAAGGATTATCAATGTCCTAGAAAAAAAGTTTTCTGATGGAAAAGCAGTACAGCTTAGAGCACAGTGAAAGAGTCACTTAGAAGAATCGACAAGCTTTTAAGCAACACTGGATGCTACAATGGGCACCATGATAATTAAGCAGAGATCTACATGGTCAGATGAACCCATTTGAACTCCTCTTACATCATCCTCCTGAAGGACTCGGGAGTCTTGTAGTTAGTCCTCTGGAAAAGGCAGAAGAGAGCCTCTGGCTATAACTGGCTGGTCAGCACAAGAATTACTTCCTATGTTTCTTCTGAGATATTTTTTAAATTGGAGCCCCAATTACTACTATTCTTACATTCTGCTGTCACAAACCTCTCCCTTTCTCATCAGTATGTAATGTTCCACTTAATAAATAACAGTCAGGTATTCTTAACTAGGTGAAACTGAATCCTAGGCACGGGATGCCCGTTTGGCAAGATTACACATTTGCATAGTTGCAGAGATAGGCCTCCAACTCAGGACACTGCGATTCCAGGGGGCTAAGCTCATCCTCACTATGCTATAATAACTCAAAATATTGAACGACGGCTGTGTCTGACCCCTGTAGGCCAGATTAGAAGGAAGGATCGCCAAGATCTCTAAAGGAAAAATTCACCTCGAATTCTTAATTCTCATCCCACCTCCAACAAGATGGAGAGCTGTGTGTAAGCACCGGTTACACAATAGTAGCAAGCCTGATACTCAGGCTTATCCTCTATTAACTCATCCACCCACAGATGCCATTCAGTTTCAGCCTCCTTGGCATGTCCCTTGCTGTTTATCCTGCCAAATAATACTTCCTTCATATTGAGGCATCTGTCTTTTAAAGACACAGGTGAATTTCCAACATCTCCTTGAAATCTCCCCTGACTCTTCCAGACCGCACTAATCTCTCCACGTGTACTGACCGCTCATAATACATGTTGTTAACAACGCACGCACCTGATTCAATAAAAATTCTTCCTTGACAAAACTGTAAGTGTCTTAAGGAAAGCTGCCAATTTATACGCTTTCATCTTTTCCTTTGGTTCTTAGGATAGTGCTAAAAAAACACACTGACAAGGCTGGAGCTTTCCTTCTGAACTCTCTGTGTTATTTTGGGATAGGTACCAATTGAAGAAAAGCGACGGCACCTGTCCAAGTGCTGAAACTTTCCTCATTATGGTTACAGGACATTCAGTATGAATTGGTCTTCTGCACACAAAGTAATGTGTGGGTATCTCCATGTTTTCTCTGAACCTAACCCCTAATTTCTGTCTGAAACCCTCATTTTGTTAAAAAAGTCTCTGATGACCCCAAATAATGAGCAACCATAATCAAAAGTGCATTTCAAAGAGTTACTATTTTCCCAAGAGATATACTTATCTCAGACCAATAAATGGGCCCACACTGGCACTGAATGTAGAATCAATTAACTCATTTATTTTTAATCTTAAACGGATATTAATAGTTTTTGTTTTGTGTTATAAATAATAAGTGTTCCTTATAGAAAATTTAGGATAGCACAATGAATAAAATAAAAGCCACAACACAGAGGTAATTATTTAAATCATTTTACTACATTTGTCCAAACACGCACAGGGCACCAAAATGGTTTTATACTGTACATATTTTTCTGTGGCTTCCTTTTTCACTTACTACATAAATAACATAGTTATAAAGTTAGCTATTATTCCATAATTGCTTTTAAAGGTTGAACTGTGGATGTAATCTATTTTGACATTATATTGCTTTAAATGTTTTATATAATATATATGAAATGTATAGTATACATAAATATTTTACGTATTATAAACAACACAATGGACCACCTTGCTTGGATAACATATTTCAGAAGTTGAGAATGCAGAATTATTTTAAGCCATGAACTGGTGATATCAGATACAGCATGGAGGTGAGGAGATTGTTTGGAATGAGAATAAAAGTGCTAAGGAGACTGTTTCAGAGCCTATAGCAACAATTTAGGTAAGAGAGTATAAGGGCTCATACATTTTGACTTCCCAACTTTCCACAAAATTGTGTGGGTTGGGGAGGGAGAGTTAGAGGAAGCTGAAAGATGGAAAAAATCACACAGTCACTAGCTATGGTGATGGATTCATAGTGGCAGGCTCCCTGGCTGAGGTTTGCCTCTCAGCTGCAGATACCCCACAGGAGAGGTCTGGAATGGTAAGACAAGAATGGGAACACACACACACGTATATCATATGTATACCTTCATGATATGTAAATTCATGATACTTATGAAGTTGCCAACAGAGGATATATATAAAGGAGAGAAGTGGTCCAAGGACTTAAACAAAGGTTGGGAAGATGAAGAGCAGTTAATGAGACAGGGAGAACACTAGGAAAGTGAGGTATCCTGAAAACCAGGAAAAGAAAGGAGTGACTGACTTTGTTAAAACTACAGTTGACTCAGGCAGTTCGAGAATAAGGGTCTTTCAAAAATTTGAATGAATGCTCTATTAAATAACTCCAAAGTTTAAAAAAAAAACCCTCATAGGTGACTCAAACTAGACGAAAATAGTGATCAGAACATTCTTTTCTTCTTTTCTGATATGTACCTTTCTGGAAGTTTAGTTGGAAATTCACCAAATCTATGAGCTCTGTTATGACTATTTGTTTAGAGTCTCAGTGCTCACTGCTGTCCTCTCCTGGTCCCCCACCTATAAAATGTTAACAATAGTTCTTGCCAATTAGGATTAGCTGACAGAGTGTTGGCAAAACACGTAGGAATCTCGGGGTGATATAAACCAGGCAGACACAATATGTTATTATTATACTCAGCGCTGTTTGCTTTCCTATTAGGAGACTGCTTATTTCTCAGCTACCCTAGAGCTTCAACAGGGGCTTTCAGGAGGGCAAGTTCTATTCTCCTGCTGTCTGGTAGAGTCTGATAGCTGCTAACCTTGCCAATGAGGCAACAATAGCTGAAGCCATAGCATCTCTTCATCTCCTTGGAGGGCTCCAAAGATGGCAAGGCACACGACCACACAGCATTCAGTGAGTGGAGGCATCTGAACACAGTCTTTCCTGAAGACTAAGAATCAGAAATAGAAACTCCAAGGGGAACTTTGAAGCAATGGCAGCCCGTGATTTCCAACACAACCCTAAGGACTCAGTCAGCTGGGGAAAGAACACCAGATCTAACGCTTATCTTTTCGGCTGCGCCTGCAGGCTTCATGTATAAGTTATTCCTCAGAATTATTGCTGAACATAATAAAATGTAAGGCCAGCACTGTGCAAGTAAAGGGGAAAATAAGCAAATCATCTGAACAATTTGGGCGAAAGTATTCTATTTGGTTTAAATGCACATTTTCGGGAAAAAGGCAGGTTTTGGACTCCTCAGTTTTACTTGGCTTGAGTTTTACAGATTTTGAGAAAGGACTGTAAAAGAGATAATGGTAAATGAATAGAGATTAATTGGTATGTTTAAAAGTGGAGCAATATTTTAAAAACACCTTAGAAGCTTTATTAATTGATCACTAATCTATTTTCGCAAGGTGCTGGGGAAAAAAATCCTTTCCCCACAAATCACAAGGGCATTCTCTACCACCTTATCTGCCAGATAAAGCTGAGTGTCAGGAGAGCTGAACATCTGGGCGGGAGTGAGATAAAAATATCTGGGACGCCACCACCAGCTGTTGCAACAAAATGGCCAGTCCCGTTCATCCAGGCTTTGCTTATGCTTTATATTAACGGACCCAATCAGGGTAACCAGGCAGCCAACCAGCAGCATATGTTACTCAGACCGTGGCTGCCTTGATTCCATTTTCACAGGCAGTGAAAACGCCCCCCTCTGCACCCAAACACCCAAACATCCAACTCCGGGATGTTGAGAAATTCACTTTACCTGCTTAACAAGTAGAAGCCATTTGAATTGATATCTTTTGCGAGGGTTCAGACGAAAAGACGGGAAGGGGCGATGGGGAGAGTATGCATATTGTTCTAACTGCATGGATTTATTAGATGTTAGTTCAAACTTTCTCATTGTCTCCCCAGTGCTTATAGGATAAAGCCTAAACCTTCACTGCAAAGGCCACGGTGAGGATGTTGGCTTCTACTTTGAATGAAATGGACGAAAACACAAACAACCCAATTGAAAAATGGGCAGAAGACCTCAACAGACATTTCTCCAAAGAAGATGTACAGATGGACAACAGGCACATGAAAAGATGCTCAACATCACTAATTACAAGAGAAATGCAAATCAAAACTACAATGAGGTATTACCTCAACACCGGTCAGAATGGCCATCATTAAAAAGTCTACAAATAACAAATCAAACTGACATCTCTCCTGTCCTGCTTTTAGAGCCTGGTATGTGTGCCCAGGTGGGAAAGCTCTAACCCCAATCCTCCATGGCTTCATAGAGCTATCTATTATGAACTAAATGCGTATCTGAGATGAGCCTTCAATGCTTGGATGGGAAGAGGCTGAGACACAGTCCACCAGAGGAAGCCCACACTGTAACACAGTAGCTGAGCTGGAGACAGTGGCAGTAAGGATTTCTGAGCACTAGACCCCCGTTTAATGAAGAACAGCACTGCCACTGCCTATTAGGCTGAGGGCTTCAGCTGCAGCTGGAGTTCTCAGCTGAGGTTGTAGAAATCTGGCTGCCCAGCTCCAGAAGAACAGCTCATTGATAGTCAGAGTATCACTGAGAGGGTGCTAGGGATGTAAAGGAAGGGGGAAAAAAGGGTTCAGACCTTTGAGGCCAGAGGAAATTTGGGATCCATAGTTCCCAAGGTCAGGGGAGGGCTGCCCATTTTTAACCCAGGCCATTCAAGGATGAGAAGTTGCTATGGCTAGGAGGCAGTGTTTTTCTTTTTCATTATATTTTTTCATTGAGTTTAGCTTTTTGGATAGTTATTTGTGATTTCTGGAAACCACAGCAAATCATGTTCCCCCAGTTAATAAAGGAGGTAAGAACGGTGGGTGGATGCCTACTATTCAAGGATCCTTCTTCTTGCCCCACTAAATGAAGCAACCCCAGACGAGGATTAAGTTAACTGCACAAGTGTTTCACATACTCACACTGCAATCTTAGATCTCAGGATTCTATGCCATCTGCCTACACTCTGATTTCACGGAGAAACCCCTTTGATCCTTGTAGTAACTCAGCCAGAGCCTGTGTCTCCTCTGCTCAGACAATCCAGTGACTTCCCATTTCCTTAGAAGTAGAAGGAAAAGTCCCTACAGTGGCCCTCAAGGCCCCACGCTAACCAGGCTTCCTACATATCTACCTCACCTCTGTGACCTACTCCCCCCTTCACTCATTCTGAGCCTCCTGATGGAATGGCCTGACTGCTGCTTCTAGAAACAAGGCATGGTCCCACTTCAGAGCCTTTACACTTATTTGCTTTGCCCGATCTGCTCATCCCCCAAGAGGTCCCCAAGGCCCACTCTCTCATCTTCTGTAAGCATTTTCTCAAATGTTACCTTCTCAGTAAGTCCTTCCTTAACCATCCTTAAAAAAACAAAAACAAACAAAAAAACCCAACAACTTCACCCACCACCCCTTAGAAACAAATTCTTCCAATTCATTCTCTCTCCCTTATCCCTCTCCACATGCATACTCTGTATTTTACTTGTGCATTCTGTTTGTCATCCGTATCCTTTCACCAGAATTTGGGCTCCAGGATGGCAGGGGTGTTTGACTTTTTAATTCAGTGCTCTGTCCTCAATGTCCAGAACAAAACTTGGCTAGTAGTGGGCACTCAGTAAACATACTGAGTAAGCTAACAAACGTCTTGCCTATCCGACCAGAATCCTCCAGTCTGGTAAGGAAAACATTTTATCCATCTTTTGTGTGTCTTTTGTATGTTCCACAGTGCTCCCCAAAGAGAATCCAGACCCATCAGGCATGCATATATTCCTTGCCCGACCAGGAAATATTCTTAAATCATTGTTTTAACTACTGATAATTGATCAAATAAAAAAGAAGTATCTAACTTTTTCTTATTTTACTTTTGCCAAGGCCATATTCATAAAGTATCTGCTTTTTAATAATGTTTATCCATATAAATTAAATTGCGATCAAAATGATCCTGGTTCTTCAAAGCTACAGGGTTATAAGTTGGTACTTTGTGTGTGTGTGTGTGTGTGTGTGTGTGTGTGGTACGCGGGCCTCTCACTGTTATGGCCTCTCCCGTTGCGGAGCACAGGCTCCAGATGCGCAGGCTCAGCGGCCATGGCTCACGGGCCCAGCTGCTCCGTGGCGTGTGGGATCTTCCTGGACCGGGGCACGAACCAGTGTCCCTTGCATCGGCAAGCGGACTCTCAACCACTGCGCCACCAGGGAAGCCCAGGTGATACTTTTTATTCACAGAGCCCAAAGAACTAGGGAACTAAAAACAACGCATTGGTGACAAAGCACAGAATGCATTTGCTATGGGACTCCCTAGTTTACTAGTTTCTGAATTTCTAAAATGAGGAATTAGGCTCAGCATTAAGAGTTTTAGGACGTGTTTTATGCATTATTCCATTTACCCTTGCAACTCCTCTGTAAAGTAGCTGATATTAATAACATTTAAAATGTAATAAATCTGGAAGAATCAATAACAACGAGTTATATGGTAGAGCATCAACCAGTGTCCCACTAGACCAACGGTGGGCAAACTATGGCCATAAGCCAGATATAACCTGCTGTCTGTTATTTTAAATAAAGTTTTATTTGAAAACAATCACACTCATTTTTTACATATAATTGATGGCTATTTTAACACCACAGTGACAGAATTGAGTAGTTGCAACAGAGGCTACCTGGCCTGCAAAGTCAAAATTTTTACATATAGCTCTTTAGAAAAAATTTTTTCCACATCCTGTACTAGACGGTATGTTGCATGAGGGTGCAGTGTTGCCTGTTATGTTCTCTGCTGCATTCCCAGCACCTAGAACGCTGTCCGGCATAGAATAGGTGCTGAGCAAATCTTTTTTGAATGAATGAATCAATGACCCCAGATCTATGTGACTCCAAGTCACAAAATTTTCACTTTAATCCTTATTTCCTTAGTTCCAAACTGGTTTTCTATAAAGATCTGCTTAAAGTAAAACTCCATTATATTTAGAAGGAACTTATAACAAAAATATAATTAAAGTAGTATATGTATACGGATGCTCCATCTTCAATCCAATTCCTGGAAATGATTAACAAAAGGCCAGGATAATATTCCACCTTTGGTGAATTTCTCATACTTCCTCTTACTTTTAAATTTCTATTGTGCTCTTGAAAAGTAACTTGAAAGACATGGAAGGATTTCCATATTCATTCTCTATTGATGACGCCTTAATCCACCTGCTTCGCTTTTCAAGAGATAGAAGGATTTTTCTATAGAGGGGTATTATTTATTCATACAGGGTAATAAAGATATTAATAAATGGTGATTATACTATAGCTCTTGCTGTGATCTGGAAATCCAGCTGTGTTCTCTTCACTTTCTTTACACCTAAAAATAATAGATGCTGTACAACTCAGCCAACAGTTCTGCTGACAATGCACCAGGCAGAAGGGAGTCTGTTCCTCTTGTACACAGCTGCAATCTCTTAGCAAGTAGTTTTTTTAATTGTTTTTTATTTTGACTAGCACAGCACATTGATAAGATAGGTTTTCTCAGATTTCCTGTCTGAACAAGGTGATTTTTTTACTTCATATTCAAGTTACTAAACCCACAATTTCTTAACATTTATTGGAATGACCTACCCATAAACAGGTGATCTCAATGTAAGTCGGAAGGGTTCCATCTGATAGCACCTGAGACTTGCAAAGATAGAGTAGAAGCTGTTGTTTTCATTAGCTCGGTATTCATTCCATCTTCTCCTGGAAATGGCACTCCTGTTTTCATTGAGGAAGCACTCCTCCCCTTTTATTCTAGGTCATTTTTGGGGGTTTGATGTCACAGGAGGCTCCAGGAATTAGTCCCTCATGCACCTGACATCAATCAAAGGACTCTATTCTTATAACTGCAGTGACTGTGTCTGTGATGAACACAGACGCAGTGTGGGCCACTGACTGTCAGATCTTGGATATTCATTCAACTTCTACTCTTTGGGTTGCCAAGTTGTCATAACTCGGTAGCTGTTCACAGTCATTTTACAAATTCCAGGGGGAGAGATTACTTGATTTTAAAGCCAACTCAGAGAGGAATTGGTCCAAAAGATGAGTAAAGCAAAATAATTATATCTGATAACCTAGTTTGAGTTGCTGGAACTAAGAATGCCTGAAGTTATATCTCTAGACTATTCTGAGCTGGGTTTCTATGCTTTGCAACCCAAGGAGCCTTACTGCTTTAGAAAACAGATTCATTTGAGGATTTATTTTTCTGGAGAGTTCAAATGTTTTAAAAGGGCACCATTTAGTATTCAACAAGAACTAAATTTGGCGTCAGAAAACCTCAATTCAAAATGGTATCCTTTGGCTTATCTGAGTTTTATTGAACTCATCTGTGAGAACGCTATAGGATCTGTGCTCGCCTATATTACAGGGTTATTGTGAAGACCAAATGAGACAATGAATGTAAAAATTTTCCAGAAATTGAAAGTGTTGTGTAAAAGTAATGGTAGGTCAATTTCCTTTAAAAATACAGCAGTATACTGTGTTTCATAAAGAGATGAATTATCTAGTAGTGCTTTATTGAAAGAGTCATTAGAAATGTACAAAGTACCTCATTATGAAGTTATTGAGTGAATGAGTTTGACTCTTGTCATGAGTTCTTAGGGAAGTTTTGTGGCAATGGCAAGGAAAGCTAGGAAAACACCAAATGTAGAATCCAAGTTAGAACATCATTTATTCATTCATTCAGAAAACATTTTAAGCACCAACTACCAAGTCAGTACCAAAAAGACCCCAGAGATTTAGGCAGCAAAGCATTCCAGATGCAACTGGGGAGATGACAGACCAATATATAAATAATTGAAATAAGCTAAGTACTATGATAGAGATAAGAATCGAATACTAGAGAAGCAGAGAGATGGAATCCACTATCAATGCTTAAAGGTACTGGGGAAAGTTTCAGTAAGAATGTGACCTTTAAGCTCTGTCTCAAGGGATAAAATATAGTGCTCGAGGGAGACAGAGTTGAAAGATATTCTGCAAATTTTAGGTCTAAAGGTGACTGTGGAGATCAAATCAGCTTTGAGCAACAGATATGATACTGAATTTCTATTGAAAACTTTTGTATTTCACTATCAGTTCTGCTGATAACTCACAAGGGTGACCTTGTAAAGTTTCCTTCATTTTTCCGGACTTATATCTCAATTTAGAAAGGAGGGGGTTAGGTGACCATTAGTGTATGTTCCAGGTCAAAGAGCCTATACTCTATGTTTGAAACCCCATTTTATAGATGCAAAAGTTTGAGATCTAAAACAATGTAAGTTACTTGCCCAAAGAATGGCTATGAATGTAGAAGAATGAAATACCAATATAAAATTGTTATACATGTTCAAATTTATTGCACTTGAAATGAATTTATTACATGTTCAATTTCTCCACAGGTATATTTGTGATTGGCAGCATGAGATTCACAAGAAGGGCTGGTTCAGCCTAGAGAGCAATCAGGCAACTGGCTGTAGTCCTTACTTTGTGTACTTTTACAGACAAGGGAAAGAATAGTAATGACCTACTGTACCAGAAAATTACATCTTGGTGTTTGGGCACCATAGGAATTTTCCCAGGAGTTGGGAAAGAGTACACAAGATACTACCTTGAATCTTTCCCTAAAACTCTGTGTGACAAAGCTGAGGTTACTATTAGGAATATAGACCTCAAGTAAATTACCATCGCTTGTAAGATGTGTTGGACTTTTGAATAGGCAAATTCCTACGCCAACTTTGCTTTGTCTTGCAGAATGATGTCATAGATGAGACTCATGTTTTATTTCTTCATATAGCACCTGGGGAAATGTTTTCAAACTAATCATCAGCACTTTCACAATCTAGATTCCAAGATACGTCAAAAATTCACCAAATATTCACCTCCCCCAACGGCCAGTTGACCATTTTCAGTAAAGCGCTCTGAGGAGACACACAAGAATTTACATAGCAGATCTTTATCACCCATTGTCAACTCACTAAATATTAATTAAGTTGAAGTGTTAACATTTCACTCTTAATGAACACCTATGGGATGTACATTGCTAGGGTAACAACAAATAGCCGAAAAATAAAAATTGGGTTCTAGCACATCTTGCCAGTTCCAGCCACATTTTAAGAGTTAAGTATATTCTATGTATCATTAACCACTCTTCACCATTAAAAGGTACATTGATATCATTCATAAAAAAAAATACTGTACAAAAATCTAAAATTTTATGTTATAAAATTTCTATTATAAAAGGGTTAGTCTCCTAACAAAGATTTTCAACCAAATTCCATTCAATACAACAAATTCTGCTTAAAGCCTTCCTGTGAGAAAATCATTTAGGGAGGCCTTACAGGGGATAAAAAGATGAATAATATTAACTAACATTTATTGAGTGTGCCAGGCACTATTGAAATACTTTAAATTATCTTGTCTTCCCATCAATGCTATGAGGTAGATAGTATCATTAACCTACTTTTGCAGGTGAGAAAACTGAAGATCAAAGGGGTTACATAAATTTCTCAAAGTACACAAGTAGTAAGTGATAGAGCCTGGAATGAGCCCAGGCAGGCTAATACCAGAGTCTGTTCTCCTAACCTCTGCCTTAACATTTTCAATTATTAATATTATAATAATTTTAGATTTATAAAAATCAGGATTGCGTTACCTAATGATTCCTCAATAAGTATTTTTTGATTAATAAGGGTGTTGAATTTAGCTTTAAACAGGTAGTTCTATCCAATATTGGTTATACAGATATTATAATAAAACAAAACTAGTCAATAAAAGAAAAGAACGACCCTATACTATCTCTCATTTGCCTAGTTTTTTGTTTGTATGTGTTTTATTTGCTTTTAGATGAACTTATTTATCTGAATTAAATTGCCTAAGTTCGGAGGATCATTGCTAATATCCACTTAACTTTATATAGCATGGCTCTCTCAGCAAATCAGTGGTCTTATTATTTGTCTATATTTTTTTATCAAGGCATAAACAAAAGAATGTCACAGATGGCTCGAGAAGTAAGCATTAGGTACTAAAATTCAGACTCAGGAAAATTGTGTTATTAGGAAAGTAAGCTGTTACGAACTGGAACTTTGTATTATTTTCTCATCTGAGCAAAGCTTTCTGCCTGTAAGTGAAGGCTTCTGCATGATTTCAACCATATTGCATGTAGAGAATGTGAATCCATCTTGATAGTTTTTCTGTGTGAGTTTGCCTGCCAAAGATCCACACCAGTGGAAGATGCATTCTAGACATTCCTGCCAAGCTACTACCATCGCAGTTCCACAAAGCCCTACTTCACCTGTTTTCAGTGCTTCCAGAGAAATGCACAGAGACAAGAGACATTTTACTTAAAGTTCCACAAGTTTTTGGTCTTACTTTCCTCTTCACCTCTGAAGCATTCTGCTTTAACTACTACAAATATTGGTGTGGGTCTTTTGGTTTATTTGTTCGCTATTGTTGTTGCTGTTTGCCACTCAACTAAAAAAGCAAAAAAAACAACCAACGAAAACAAATAAACAAACAAACAAAAAGCCCAGGCCCTTTGGATTCCTAAGAGAAGGCAGGTCCCTTTTAAAGCAGAAATAGCGAAATCTTTTCTTTTTAACTCCCATTTACTATCATGGAGTCAAAAATTCTTAAATATGAGTTTTTAATGATTAGTTAATCCGAGCCCTTTATTTTAAAAATAGGGGATGATGAGTCCCCAAAAGTTAAAGAAATTGTCCAAGTTCTCTTGTTTAGTTAATAGCAGAATCAAGGTTTTTTAAATTAATTTTTTTATTGAAGCATCGTTGAATTAGAATGTTGTGTTAATTACTGCTGATAGCCAAGTGACTCAGTTATATGTTTTGGTAACTAATTTCATAGCCAGTTGCTTATAACTTCCAATTATGTCTGTTTCCATAAACGCATGCTCCTCTCTAGGCATGGATGGGGAGTCATACGTTTAGCTGGTAAAACTTTGATGCTTTTATCATTCTTATAAAGCTATCCCAAGTGAAAGGAGCAGTACTGTCTTGAAATTACACATTTGAGCAAAATAAATACAGTAGGTATGTCTGAGAAGAGAAAGCAAACAGCAATGAAGCTCCATAAAAGCTAATTATCTAAAGAAATATATTTTCACCTAAGGGGTAAGCTCTCAGAACTCACCCTGAGAGACACGAGAAGGATGAAATTCAAGTTCGATCTTCACTTTGGCAGGTACCTTGGGTCTTCAATAAACTTTGGTTAATTATCCTTTACAGCACAGTCTTATTCTATTGGACATTATTTTTTATGTGTTTCACTATTTGTATTCATCCTCAGAAATAAAATAACTTCAACAATGTATTGTTATTATAGCTATCTTTCATTATTATATGTATGCAGATGTAGGACAAAGTTCATGGAGAAGACCCACTCATAAAATAGACCATTCCCTCCCCCAACTCGTCCATATCTATGCTTGCTTAATTAATTAATATATACGATCTTCATGCTCAGTAGACATAACAGGCAAGTTATTGATGTAAATGAACTTCCAGTCCATAGCTTTTGTGTATATGTGTTAAAAATTTGGTTGTTAATTAGGGTTAAATGAATAAAATATATTTCTGTTTCTTCAAGAAGATGAAAAAGTGTATATAATATAATATATATGTGTATGGGTATATATATACAAATATATAATAACATAATAGCTATAAAGGAACATTTATTATTTAATTATTATTATTGATATAGCTATAAATATTAGCTATAGATACTGAGGATACAAAGGTCCAGAGAACTTAAGTGACTTGCCCAAACTTATTCTTCAAAACTGAGATAAGAGAGCAAGTTTTCTGATGCATACATAAATAAAAGTATACTGATATTTCCTTAGTGCCATAATCCTTTAGCTAAAACCAGTCATGAAGACTGTTAGGAAGAATCCCACATAATAAAACTAAAAATATTATAGTTATAAGGCCTTAAAGCATACGTCAATATATTTAAAGGTTTGAAATCATACAAAGTATGTTCTCCAACCACAATGGAATTAAATTAGAAATCAACAATAGAAGGAGATTTGGGGAATTCACAAATATGTGCAAATGAAAAAACACGTTTCTAAAGATTCAATGAGTCAAAGGAAAAGATCACAAGAAAATTAGAAAATACCTTGAGATAAGTGAAAATGAATACACAACATACCAGATTAATAGGATGTGAGCAAAGCAGTGCTCAGAGAGAAGCTCAGTATAAATGCCTATATTTAAAAAAACAAATCTCAAATTAATAGCCTAACTTAATATCTAAAGAAAGTAGAAAAAGAAACTAAACTCAAAGTAAGCAGAAGGAAGGAAATAATACAATTGGAGCAGAAATAAAATAGCTCATAAGAAAACAATAGAAAAAAATCACTGAATCAAAAGACTGATTCTTCAAAATTAATAACAAAACTGACAAATATTTACTTATATAACCAAGAAAAAAGAGAGAAAACTCAAATCACTAAAATCAGGACTGAAAGAGGGAAATCATTACCAATCTGACAGAAAGAATAATGATTTCGTGGGGATAACAGGAAGAGCCATATGCCAATGAAATAGACTACTTAGATGAAATGGACAAATTCCTAAAAGACACAAGCTACCAGACTGAGTTAAAAATAAACAGAAAGTCTGAATTGAACCATAAGAACTAAAGAGATTGAATTAATAATTTTTAAACTTCCCATGAAGAAAAGCCCAAGCCCATATGGCTGGTGAATTCTACCAGATATAGAAAAAAAAAATAGTGCCAACTCAATTAATATGAAAGTCTTCCAAATACATAAAGGGAGGGAATATTTCCCTTCCCATTTACAATTCCATATTACCCTGATACCAAAACCTGGAAAAGATATTCCAAGGGAAGGAAACTACATATCAATATCCTCTATGAAGAAAGATGAATAAAGATTTTAACAGAATACTAGCAAACCATATTTGCAAACAAATAATAAGGTTTATACCTGCACATTATATGAAATGTCCAGAATAGGAAAATCTATAGAGAAAGGAAATAGATTAGTGGTTACCTAGGACTGGAGGTTTGATGGAGAATAACTGTTAATTGGTACAATAATTCTTTTGGAGGTAATAAAACTGTTCAAAATTTAGATAGAGGTGATATTTACACAACTCTCTGAATATATTAAAATCACTGAGTTGTACACTTTAAAAAAGTCAATTTTATGGCATGTGAATTATATTTCAATACAAATGTTAAAAACATTACAGCCATATACCACAAAGGCCTCTAGTAACATGGTTATTCTTTAATGAGCAGTGCTAGAAAGGGGGATCTATGAGATTTATGGATCTCCTATCATCTGTAACATTTTATTCTCTTCTGACTTAAATGTTTTCTATGGAGAAGCTTTCCTTAAGGCTTTACCAATATGATTATGAAACAATTACTTGATAGCATTCTCTTTGCTTAGACAAGTGACTGGTTTTTCACCAATAGGTATAAGGTAGTTGTAATGCTCATGAGTAATTCAGCATAGCTAAAATACTATTCTAGATAATACTTAGTGGTATCTCTGTAACCTTGTCATTGTCACTCACTTGTGCTCTACTATCTTTTCTAATGTGAGAGAGCTATAGGTTGAGTTATAGGTAGAAAATGTAGAATTTTTTTCTTTTTCTTTTAATCCTTCTACTTTTGCATTTAGAGTAAGAATATCCATTACCTTGGAAGTGTTGGGAAGAGATTATTTGCTTCATCCTATGGAAAAATAGCAATTTATCTGAAAGGCAACGATAGGAGAAAGAACTTGTGCAATTCAACCTCTTCTTGATTCTCCCCTTTGAGCTTGCCTGCCCTGACAGTGTGTGCATCTTCTTTTGATCTTGATTTAATATGGTAAACATATCTAGGTCAAGACTTACGTTTGTCTTTTCTGTGAATATCTGAACTCTTCGCTTTCTAATCCTGCTATTGGGGCTTAATGCAATAAAACAAATCCTTCTATCTTACCTTTCCAGGTACATATCTAATTAGTAGCCTCATCCTTCGGTGAGCTGGTCGAAGGAGTATGCTTGAGGATCAGACTGCAGTAGAGAATTTTTTTTAAAATCCATGTATTTATTCTCCAATATATCTTTATCAGTAGCAAAGTTGACATTTAATTCCTATTTCAATTCTCAAATGGTTCCAAAATTGGAAGGGTAAAGTGAGATGTAATTCACAAAGCCTTGGGTGGGTGTAGGTCATCTGTCATATATATCACAACCCGAATAGAGCACAACTGGCTTTAATCACTTGTCCACCCTTGTAGACAAGTAATTTACCTCAAAAATGACACCAGGTACCAAGTTCATGCCTTAAAATATAACATATCTGGCCCATATGGGAAAATAGAGTGCTCCTGAAGCCCACCTCCCACCATGGAATCATGCAGAGTGTCATCTGAACAGCATGGTCACTGTCTTTGTGAAAAACAAGGTATCCACTAGTTTCAGATGGAAGCGGACTGATGTGCCACTTCTGTGTCATCCTCACTCCTGTGTCCCTGCTTTCCAAGGCTAGGCATTCATCTGTCCAGAATTATTTAACTAGAATTCTGCCTGGAGGAAGGAAGCTGGGCAACATGGCCAGACTTATGTAATCCTCCCAAAGTGTACTTCCACCCTATTTATTTCAGTGATAGGTTTGAGATTCCCTAAGAGAGGAATGGAAGGTAAAATGGAGAGAGACTGGGTTCCTATTTCCAGTGGTTAATATTCCATGCTTGAATTGTTCATCTGTCCCTATTCTCTTTTCCCTGAGTCCTAATTTCATTTTACACTCCCATGACAGAGAGGAAAAGTCCATTCTATCACCTTTCCCCAGGCACATTCTCTTTTTTGCAGACACTGTTGCCTCCAGAATTCATCAAAACCTTGTATGAGGCTCTCCTTTAAATGTCCCTTTGCAACTCTCTGTATTGGTGACATTGGTACTCTTACCTCAGACCTGTAATTGAAATAAATAGTGCAGAACTATATTCTGGGTATACTTTTTTCTTTCTGTGCTGGCCAACTCATTTTATCTGCAAATTTTAAACTGCATGGAGATGAATATTAATGGCCATATTAGTATGTAAAGGTGGCATTGAGATTGATGCATGGTAAATGCTCCAACTAGGAGGTGTGGAATTGCCTATCTCTGATAACTCCATGTTCTCAATACCTAACTAGATACTCTTGAGACCTATAACTTTTGCTTTTATTCTGCAGGCATATGACTTCCTCTCATTTGAGAGGTTACCTGGGGAAAAATGCCTACCCAACTGAAGAAGGAAACCAATGGCCACAACCTATATTAATCAGCTTAGACCTTCCCTTTAAAGGCATATACATCATCAACTAAGGATTACCAGAAATTTGAGAAAAAAAGCAATGCTAAAGAGAACTCTCCAGATTAACAAACAATAACCTGGAAGGAAATCTAATTTAAATGAATATTATTTATATGTATATTGTAGCAATTTATTAAAAGTGATGATACTATTGTAAAAATAAGAGATCTAGTGAGTCCAAGTTATGATTATCAATACAATTTGAATGGAATCCTAAACCTGATTACCTACCTGGAGAGCTGAAAGATAAAAATCAAGGAAACTTTCCAGAATACAGGGCAAGAAGAAAAAAGTGATAGAAAATATGGGAGAAGTTAATTCAGAAGAAGTATAGATCTAGGGGTTCCAAAGGACATCTAAATGGAGTTTCACAATAAGAGACTAAAGACAAAAGAGAGAAAGAAGTAATAATATGTACACGAAAATTTCCTCAAGTTAAGGAAAATCACTAGATTGTTTTCTGTATCCACGAGTCTGTTTCGGTTTTGTTATATACATTTTATTTTCTAGATTCCACGTATAAGTGATAACATACAGTACTTTTCTTTCTCTGTCTGACATATTTTATTAAGCATAATACTCTCTAGGTCCATCCATGTTACTGTAAATGGCAGAATTTCATTATTTTCTATGGCTGAGTAATATTTCATTGCATATACATATAATTGTGTATATATGTGTGTGTGTGTGTGTGTATATATATATATATATATATACCAGATCTTCTTTATCCATTCATCTGTTGATGGATACTTGGGTTGCTTCCATACCTTGGCTATAATAAATAGTGCTGCTATGAACATTAGGGTACACTTTTCAAATTAGCGTTTTCATTTTCTTTGGATGTATATACCCAGCAGTAGAACTGCTAGTTAATAGGGTAGTTCTATTTTTAGTGTTTTGAGGAACCTCCATACTGTTTTCCATAGTAGCTGCACCAATTTACACTCCCACCAACAGTATACAACAAGGGTTCCTTTTTCTCCACATCCTAGCCAACATTTGTTCAAAATAAGGGCATTTTTAAGAGTTGATGGCTCAGAATTTCTAGCTTTCATGTGTCTTTTTGAAAAAGATGTTACTTGACTGTATACTGCAGATAAACTTTAAAAAGGAATTTTAAAAAAAGCACAATGAGATTTCATGTCAGTATAGATGAAGCAGAAATTGGTAAAATTATAAAAGAAAATTGGAGGACACAGAAAGTTATCCTCATGAAGAAAGTGCACCCCTTGCATAAATATATAATTAAGAGATGGAATTGCTCTAACTGTATGATAAAGGCACATGTTTCTATTAGAAAGAAAAACTCATTCACTCGGTTGAGTGTTTCCTGCTACTAGACTTAGGATCTCCTTCAGGGTAAGGCACTTGCATAATTTACCTTTGCATCCCTGAACATTTAGCCAACATGAATGTCCCTTAGGCATTTCTCATGTCACCTTAGTCAAATCAAATTTCCTCTCTCATGATCATTCCCTTAGGTACACCAACATATCTGTCCTGAGAAAATAAGAATGAATGTTAACTTCAGTTATTTCATACTCTGCAACCAGAGAATCACCAAATTTTGTTACCCCTACCTCTTTCATGAAACTTCAATCCATAGAGTCTTCTATCTCCATTTTTCTAGCTTGGGCACTAATTGCTAACAAAGAACCATTCCAAGAAGATCTTAACTGGTCTCCCTTCCTGATTGATGGGTCTTTTTCTTTGATTAAATCTATCATTTACATGCAAAGATTGGATATTGTGCAATAGAAAATAGAAAATAAAAAACTTATGCTATATCTTATTGTATAAATCACTATTTTTCTTGTACTAGCCATTCTCCTTTTCTTTTACAGCAATACTACTCAGTTTTTACCTAACCATGTGGCTGAGTAGAACAAAAGCTACCTTCCTCTTCCTTTTGCAGATAGTTGTAGCCATGTTTTGGATAAAAGGATGTAAATAAAAGTGGTTTTGCAACTTCCAGGAAATAGTATTTAAAGGACAGAAAATGTCCTTCTGCTTTCTGAGAGGCTAGAAGGGAGATATTCTCACTGGAATGGGAGCAACCATACTAGATAGGAAATTGTAAGTCATTTTGAGGATCATAAAGTTGGGTCCCCGATCATGATGGAATCCTCATTTCTAGTCATGGACTGGGTATGTTTATGTACAGAAGAAATAAACCATTATAATAGTTAAACCTTATAATTCTGGGATTTCTGTCACTCATGCAAATATTAAATTATACATTTTTTTTCTGGCTACAGATATATTCATCCCCAATCTCCAACTTTCCTGAGGTGGCTACGTGCCAAGACCAAATCCACCTCTAAAGTGGAATTTGGTTGCTGACCCAGCCTCACCTTTCTTGTCGGCCCCTTTCCCCCATCATAATATTAGACTTCTTAAATTACCATCAAGGCTGTTCACAATGTGTCTACAACCTGCCTTTTAACATTGGATCCTACTACATTGTGGAGTATGATATGTATTCTTTCCCCTGCAACGGTTCATCATTTCTTCTTCTTTCTGTTATCCTGTTTATCTCCACTTACTTCCTCTCTAAGCCTTTGGTTTACTCGTCATGCTTTTCTGGTCTAAATATGTTTTGTTTTATTTTGTTTTTCCTGTACACATCAATTTCAACAATCTACCAAAAGACTAAGAGATATAGTATTCCTAATCATTTTGAAAACTCAAAAAATCCCATGGGATGCCAACCTTACTGAACCATTACTATATTCTAATATATTCACCTTTACTTGGCTTCAAAGAGTAAAAAACGAGAGGTGAATTTACTCCCAAGTTTTTTGTTTGTACATCCTATTACAATATCTGTTCCTAAGAGTGGTTATAGTTTATCAGTACATTCTTTGGATATTTAAAGGAAGGGAGATAAAAACACACACACACACACGCTCAGGTGTGCAAAATATAAATGCTTTATAGTCTTCATATAAATTGTCTCTAGAACTGGGAAAACCAGCCACTGAATATTTTTGTGAACCTTTTCCCCTCCATATGCATATACGCAATCACTGACTTCTATTTTATGTGTTCTCTTATTCAGTGTTTTAGTACTTATTACTGTTGAGTCCAAATTCAAAATTTGATGAACACCTTCCAATTACATCCAATTTGGTTGCCTTAGGCAATTTATTTTAAAGAGCTATCACTTTCATTGGCATTCATTCACAGCATCGTTGTACTCCTCATCTGCTGGCACGGTGATTGTCAGAGCTCAGGAATCTGCCAGGCAGCTTAAGGGTGCCCATCTCAATCAAGGGGAAAAATGACAAAAGAAAGCATTATGCCTCATTAAATGATATTACAGACACTGCAGTGCTCTAATCTGTAATTGAAAATAATTTCAAAATCACACAAAGAATGGCCTCCTGTGAATTTTCTAACACTTACAAACTCAGAACAGTTTTAAGACATTTAACGGTTATATTATACAGCCAATCCACCCAGGCCGGAAAAACTGCCTCTTTCCATTCTGAGTTGGAGCAGATACATTAGGGACAAATCAGAACCTTCATGAGAGAAGAAAAATGATGACTCACAAAGCCCTCCTTGGGAGTCAGAATTCGGGAAGTATTTTACTGCCATAGACTGATGTCCGTTACACAAAGCCTTCACCACCAGGAGTCGCTGTTGCTGGTGCATCAGAGCACAACCAGCCACCTGCATGTGTGTGGTGACTCTACCCCTTCACCTCTTGAGTTGTTTGTTCCAGGTGAAAGTGGAATCATATCCATGACATAGCATGAAGTTTACATTACGTCTGCAAAGGCTGTTGAGGACGCTGGAGATAGACAAAGAGCCTTCACTATCTCTGGCTGACAATCAAGTTCCTTTAGCAACAATGTACTTTCACAGGAAGGAAGAGCTAAGAAAAGAAAGCAGCAAGACCACTACAGAAGTCATTTCAATAGTTGGAATATCTGGGGTGGTTTGCTCCGCCTCAAATATTCCAATTCTGGAAGTGGTTAGTGGCTTCAGTGGGACCAACTACAGCCACTTGAACTGGGTTGCATTCAATCTTATATTATTTGAGCGACACGTTAGCGATACACGGTTTCTCTACTACAAAAGCTGACATCTGCAGGGAAGGAGGAGGTAGGTCAAGGTGGGGACAAAGAAATGCCTAGGCTTGAAATTAAAATCAGGTCAAGAGACAGACAAGGATTAAAATAAATAGTAATGACACTGGAAAACATGTTATGTCCATGGGTAATACGATAGAAGAGGTGGAGTGAAAGAGACTTCAGTGAAAATTCTTTAGTATCCAGAGAAAGAATATCTTCATCAGTGGAGATAGCATTCTGGATGATTTAAATGGCCTTTCTTGTGTTATTATACGTGATGCACCAACCAAAGCCTAAAGAAACTGTGCATTTTTCTGTCCACAGTCACATCACATTTTAAATACATCTGCAATAAGCTGGGGTAAGGAACAATTAGTTCACTAAAATCTCATCACATTCGAAGGCTATAATAAAATAAAATCTGTAGACCTTTTCAACCATAGATTATGAACTAGAACGGATGATGCATGAGAGCAGGGACTTTGCCATTTTCACCTGCCGTACCTCTAGGGTCTAAAACACTTCAGGGTATATACTACAGGCTTGAGCATGAATGAATGAATAAATGAATGAATGGGAAAAGCCTTGCCACAGACACAGTTGTACTGAAGCAACCAAGTACATTTCCTCAGAATACGAAAAGAATAGTAAGATAACTTTATTTCCAATTTCATTCCACTGGCAGCAAACCCAGATGATGTTTCTAAGTAAATATAACTATGGTAAACAGTTTTTCAAAACAGTATCCTAAACTTTCCTTTCTATAGACTGTACTGATTAAAAAAAACTTTGTTGTACCATATTATGCTAGTTTCAGGTGTATTACATAGTAATTTGATATGTGCACCCATGATGAAGTGATCATCACGGTAAGTCTAGTAACCATCTGTCCTTGTACAAAGTTATTATGATATTATTAACCATATTTCTTATGCTGTATACTAAATCCTCATGGCTTATTTACTGTATAACTAGAGGTTTGTACCTTTTAATCCCCTTCACCTGTTTTGCACACCCTCCACCACCCTTCCCTCTGACAGCCAGACATTTGTTCCCTGTATCTATGAATCTGGTTTTGTTCCATTTGTTTGTTTTGTTTTTAGATTCCGCATATAAGTGACACCATATTATTTGTCTTTGTATGACTTATTTCACATAGCATAATACCATATAGATCCATCCGTTTTGGTGTAAATGGCAAGATTTCATTTTTTATGGCTGAGTAATATATATATACCACATCTTATTTATCTATTCATCTGGTGATGGGCATTTAGATTACTTCCTTGTCTTGGCTATTGTGAATAATGCTGCAATGAACATTGGGGTGCATCTATCTTTTCAAATTAGTATTTTTGTTTTCTTTGGGTAAATACCCATGAGTGTAATTGCTGGATCATATGATAGTTCTATTTTTAATTTTTTGAGGAAACTCCACACTGTTTTTCATAGCAGCTGCACCAATTTACATTCCCACCAATGGTGCATGAAGGTTCCTTTTTCTCCACATCCTTGCTAACACTTGTTATTTGTTGTCTTTTTGATGATAGCCATTCTGACAGGTGTGAGATGGTATCTCATTGTGGTTTTGATTTGCATTTCCTTGATGATGAGTGATGCCGAGCATCTTTTCATGTGTCTGTTGGTGATCTCTATGTCTTCTTTTTGATGTTGAGTTGTATATTTTGGATATTAACCTCAGTCACAGTAATCAAAACAGTTTGTACGGGCACAGAAACAGACACACGGATCAATGAAACAGAATAGAGAGCCCAGAAATAAACCCATGCTTATATAGTCAATTAATCTACAACAAAGGGGGCAAGAATATACAATGGGGGAAAGACAGCCTCTTCAATAAATGGTGTTGGGAGAACTGGACAGCTACATGCAAAAGAATGGAACTGAATTACTTTTCACAGCATTTACAAAAATAAACTCAAAATAATGACTTAAATGTAAGATCTGAAACCATAAAACTCCTAGAAGAAAACAGGCAGTACACTCTGATATTTGTTTTAGCAATATATTTTTTTTTTTTTTGGATCTGTCTCCTCAGGCAAAGGGCACAAAAACAAAAGTAAAAAAAAAAAAAAAAAGGGACTATGTCAAACTAAAGAGAAGGAAGGAAACCATCAACAAAATGAAAAGGCAGCCTACTGAATGGAAGAGATACTTGTAAATGATATATCTGATAAGGGGTTAATATTCAAAATATACAAAGAACTCATACAACTCAACACCAAAAAAACAAACAACCTGATGAGCAGTTACTTGAGACCCCTCAGAGCTAACCAGCTTGTTCAAGAACACACTATCCATGGCAAAACCAGAAAGGGAACTCAGAACTTCTGAATTCCAGGACTTTGGTGGAGGATTATGGAAAGCATATGGACTTTAACTCAGACCAGTCTGGTACTGAATGCTGTCTCTGCCATAAGCTAGTAAGATAAAGTCAAGCATAGTCCTTTGCCCGATTGCCTAGCTTTGAATCTCAGCTCTTCCATTTGCTAGCTGTGTGATCTCAAGCAAGATATGTAACTTCCCAGAATCTTGGTTTCCTCATCTGTAAAATAAAGATAATACAAGAAACTACTTGAAAAAGTTTCTGTGAAGATGAAATGAGTTAATGAAAGTGCTTAGTATAGTGTCTGGCATATAGTTAGTGCTCAACAAATAATTAGAGGTAATTCAGTTTTTATTTTTTTCTTTCTCAAACCTGTTTGATAACTCAAAGAAATAGCCCTTAATATAAACGCTCATCTCAGTGCCTAGAGCATATAAGGCTTTATCCTCTTTGTACCCTTCCATTATACTGTACTATATTCCTAAGAGTGTGTGTGTGTGGTTTTGCACAAACCTTCTGTTGGGTGGGAATAATTCTTTTAAAGTAAATAACAGCTGGGAAATCATCAACTAGAAAGAGATATATGAAATAAAGTAAAAGTAAAGTCTGAAAACTGGACATGGGTTTTATAATAAACATAGACATGAATTTAAAACAGAAAAAAAAAAGGAAGAAAGAAAGGAGGGAACGAAGGAAGGAAGAGAAGAAGACCAGGTAGTATATTACTTAGAATGGTTCCTTTCATTCCACTTGTCTATGATATCTCTGAATATTCTCTACCCATGTGAATGACAAAATAATTTTCCTGAACAGGGAGTCTGCTACATTTTCAGGATGGTCATTATAAATGACCCAAACTGAAGTCTTCTCAACATTGCACCATTTTGGTGATACCAGTCTATGAACTCCAATTGTTAAATCTCAATCATAGTAATGGAGGGTGAAACTAAAAATCCTCTCCATTGATAACTTAAGAGTTTAAGATCTTGTCTAGAATCAATTAGATACCCATGGCAAAGGAGAAGGGAGTGGAGCAAAGAACACTGTGTGTTGCTTATATCTTAATTATCTCGAAGACAACTGGGAGCACAGATTTGCTTCTAAACTTCAAGAAAGCTCACACAGTCCAGATGACTTTATGTTATCTAAGTGAAAGGTGTAGGCTTCAGATTCTACACTCTTTCCTTTAAAGAGAATATACACAGTGTTAAAACTAACAAGAAGCTCTGATAAAGATTAACTTAAATTCAACAAAAATTACTGAATATTAATTATGGGTCAGGCATTCTGCTTTGTAAACATATGGGGATGAGAAGACAGATAACAGGATTTCTGCTCTCAAAGACTTCATGAAGGGGCACAGAAGGAGATATAAATAAACACAAAACAAATATGTATTGTCTAGTCATAGACATTTTTTTTTCAGTTTGGAGACTATATTTCACTGATCATTAAAACAGAGCATTAAAAAGAATGAAGCAAAAAGGAGAATCACTAACTTGTACAACCAGAAAGTAAAAATGTAGAGTTGACTTCAGCTAGAATTGATCCAGTGGCACCAAGGAGCAAGTTTCTCTTTCTTAAACGCTGTCATTCTGATTGACAGAAGCTCCTTCTCCAAAAGTCCACCCACCCACAAGCCCTTTTGTGATCAAAAACAATGGCAGGAGAGCCTTTGAGTCTCACATCACCCTTTTCCTAGGTCATTTGTAAAATAAAGTGTTTCAGACAGTGGTTATCAAACAAGGCCTAAGGTTTACTCTTTTACTGGCTTTAATTGACACTTGTGCTTATCACTGAACAAGCAGTTGTGGTTAAAGGAATGAGACATGCTGACGGATCCTTAGAGCTTGGGGCTGGGTAAATTGTCCCAAACTACTTGGCTGACAATGGGGAAAGAGGCATATTCCTCACTGAAGACAACTGTATTGATGGCTAGAGAAAGGTATGAATGTTTATGTGTGTGTTTTAATGGAGGGGGCAGGTAGGAAGGCAACTGACAAACACTCACCACAGATACTGAGTCCAATTTCAATTGGCAACAAAAAGAGAAGGTAGTCTTCTCCATGGGGAGTGAGACAAAACTTCAAGAAGCTGATTTTTGAGTAGTGCTATCAAGGGTGAGTAGGATTTTATACCATTATTATCAACTCAGGGCTGGAAATGAGTCCAAGTAAAGGAAAATTTGTAGACCTCTGGCCACTCCTTTTAAGACTAGACTTGCAAAATGTGCCAACATATGTGCTAGGAAAGCCTAGACCTTCAACAATTTTTTTAAATAAATTTATTTTATTTATTTATTTTTGGCTGCATTTGGTCTTCATTGCTGCCCTCAGGTTTTCTCTAGTTGCGGCGAGCAGGGGTTACTCTTCATTGTGGCACGCGGGCTTGCAGTGGCTTCTTGTTGTGGAGCACGGGCTTCTCTTGTTGCAGTAGGTTCGCAGGCTTCAATAGTTGTGGCTCGCCGGCTCTAGAGTGCAGGTTCAGTAGTTGTGGCACATAAGCTTAGTTGGTCTGCGGCATGTGGGATCTTCCCAGACCAGGGCTCGAATCCATGTCCCCTGCATGGGCAGGCGGATTCTTAACCACTGTGCCACCAGGGAAGCCCCATAGACCTTCAACATTTTTAATGAACAAAGGGTTACTTGATCAAATGCATTAGAACCACTGCCTTCAATATCTTCTTTTGGAGATTCATATTCAATTCATTCCAAACAATTTGTATTTTGTGTTTTATTCTTTAATTTCTTTCTTCTTCTCCTCCCAAATAAATTTTGTTCATTTCAGTTTAGACCACAATGCTTTCAAGTCATAGGCCTGGACGTGTCACGTTTAATTTACCAAACGAATATATGATCATTTATATGTTCACAAACTGTGCTTTTGTTTGATCAGGCATGCATGTTTGACTTGATTCATATGAGCTTCAATTTTCTTTCAAGGAAAAGATGCATCCACACGGTCATTACTGAGGAAAGAAAGCTGTGTATTTTTTGGAGCGGGACTGCCAAATTCCCACACCCTCTGGACCTTTGCTTTGAGATTGGCTGTGGATTCTGCTACAGTTTTACTGAAGCCAGGTTTGGGAGCAGAGAGTAAAGTGGGAGACTTGTATAAGAGGTGCAAAGCTCAGAGTAAGTTGAAAAACCTTTTTTTTCCTCCTTCTTTGTCTGAAAAGCTCTTCCTTGCCCCCACTTGTTTTGCTTTTGTGACTGATTTCGTCCTTTTCATCATCCTTATTCTGAACTAGACTGAGCTGCCTTGTTAACTACGTAGGTAGGGCGTGTGCTGGGATGAAGATGACTTCAGATGCATCTTTGCTACATTAACACTAGTACAATATTATTAACAAATGGAGGCTCTCAGCATTGCTATGTAAAGCTCATAGCACAGCAGAGCATGGTAAATATATATGATGGGAGGGGAAGGAGAGGGAAGTATGAGCTTTTAGGACTCTGGAAACATAGGAACAGTAGCCTGGGTACTGACTCTGCTGTGTTCCCCAGCTGAGGATGTGGTCTTACTAGGGCTCCATTTGTTGAAAGAATCAAGAGAATTGGATGTTTGCAAATATGCCCTTAAACAGAAATGAGTATATTATTAGGAGAAAGTATATACAAATGGACAGTAGTATAATAAGAAATTTGATATTTTCACAATTCTTGCAGGACCCCAACTGTGCCAAAATACCGTCTGTTGGTGCAACACACCCCAAGAAAAACATAGAGGAAACACAAAGCCAGGCCAAGGCATGCTATATGGTGATAGAGATGTATATCCCTCCGAGGTTATCACACCTGAAATCATTGTGCATTTTTTGTTTGTTTGTTTGCTTTTTGTGTTTTTAAGTACATGATGGAGTTCCTGGGAAAGTAAAGGAATTCCTTATTGGCTAGATATGATAAAGATGTGTAAATTTAGTAGTAAGAAAGCATTTGAGTGGACATTTATACTAGAAGCATCTGCAGATCCTGATAGCCTAGAGCTCAGGTTTAAAGAGCACCGCAATTGGGAGGAGATACAACTTTATTCCTGTATTTTGTAGTAACCACGTGTGCTAAATTCTTAGCATTTGTTTACATAAGTTGGGAATTATGTTAGTCAGAGTTCTCCAGAACAACATATATATTTTTTATATATATTTGTATACATATTCTGGCAGGAGTGATGTTACTGTCTTGAGTCTTGAGTCTGAAGGCAGTCTAGAGACAGAATTCCCTCCTTCATGGGGAACCTCAGTATTTTCTCTTATGGTCTTCTGTTGATTGGATGAAGACCATCCACATAATGGGGGGTAATCTGCCTTACTCAAAGTTCACTGATTTAAATGTTAATCTCATCTAAAAAATACCTTCGCAGAAACATCTAAACTGTTGTCTGACCAAACGACTGGGCACCATAGTCTAACGAGTGGACACATAAAAACACCTAGCAAAGGAACCAGTAGTTGAGATGTGTAACACAGGGAGCTCTTTCTTCCCATACTCTATTATAAACTATAATATTAAATTAATATGTATATATATTTTCATAGACATGTCTATTTCGTATTTTGAAACAGATTGTTTTATAACCGCAACCTCAAAAGTGAAACTAAGTATTAGAAAAAAGGAAGCTGCAAAAAACACTGGGGAAATATTTTCATGCTCCCAGCTCAGTTTGTCAGAGGCATCAATTTTATAAAGGCCAAGGGTTTGTTAGGCTGTATTCTACAGCTAAAGATTGGACTGATAAAAGGCAGAATTAAGAGAAAAATTAACCAGGTTCAAATATTTCCTCTCTGTCGCATATTCTCCCTATCTGTAAAATGAGTATGATAATACAAAGTTAGGCACTCAGCCCCACAAAACTGAAATATAGAAGAATGTATGCACTTGTGTGCTTTGGGAATAAAGAGAGGTTATAAATATTATAGCTTATTTAAACTCCTCTCCTCTTAGACAAACATCCCACAAATTGTTTTCTAATTTATCCTGCCCTAGGGTCAATTTAATTAATGTGCTCCAAATGAGTTCAGATGCCACCATGGAACACAGAGTATAAAAAAGTGGGTTGATGCTTTTTCGTTTCTATCGTTTTAAATTCCAGCAAATATTCACTTCCGTTCAGGTTCTAAGGCCATAGCAGTCTGATTTATCTAAGTCAAAAACGAACAGCCTGTTGTGCTCAAGTGTTACTTTCACTTTCCCCAGTTTGTTTCATTAATTTTCTGGGATTCATTTATAAAAGGAGGGGGTTGAACTGGATGCCACTGACGGTCCCTTTTAGATTTGATTCTAGAATTCTTAGTCATCATAAACGGTACACTTTTAAGTGAAAAGGAAGAATGGCATGCACACTCTTTCTGCTCAAAGATGGCGCTATTGAGTTTGGTAGAAGATAGATGTTAAGAAATAAAAATCAGTCTACTGAACTCAGAACAGGCTGCTTACCCTTCCACTCGGTAGTTATGCTCTCTGTGCAAGAAACTAATGAGCGTTGTTTGTTTCTTTAATATTGAGCTGCATGAGCTGTTTATATATTTTGGAGATTAATCCTTTGTCCGTTGATTCGTTTGCAAACAACCCAATCCAAAAATGGGCAGAAGACCTAAATAGACATTTCTCCAAAGAAGACATACAGATGGCCAAGAGGCACATGAAAAGTTGCTCAACACCACTCATTATTAGAGAAATGCAAATCAAAACTACAATGAGGTATCACCTCACACCAGTTAGAATGGGCATCATCAGAAAATCTACAAACAACAAATGCTGGAGAGGGTGTGGAGAAAAGGGAACCCTCTTGCACTGTTGGTGGGAATGTAAATTGATACGGCCACTATGGAGAACAGTATGGAGGTTCCTTAAAAAACTAAAAATAGAATTACCATATGACCCAGCAATCCTACTACTGGGCATATACCCAGAGAAAACCATAATTCAAAAAGACACATGCACCCCAATGTTCATTGCAGCACTGTTTACAATAGCCAGGTCATGGAAGCAACCTAAATGCCCATCGACAGACGAATGGCTAAAGAAGATGTGGTACATATATACAATGGAATATTACTCAGCCATAAAAAGGAACAAACTTGGCTCATTTGTAGAGACGTGGATGGATCTAGAGACTGTCATACAGAGTGAAGTAAGTCAGAAAAAGGAAAACATATATTAATGCATAAATGTGGAACCTAGAAAAATGGTACAGATGAACCGGTGTGCAGGGCAGAAATTGAGACACAGATGTAGAGAACAAACGTATGGACACCAAGGGGGGAAAGCCATGGGGTGTGTGTGTGTGTGTGATGAATTGGGAGATTGGGATTGACATGTATACACTGGTGTGTATAAAACTGATGACCAATAAGAACCTGCTATATAAAAAATAAAATAAAATTACATTAAAAAATAAATAAATAAAAAGAAACTAATGAGGGGAGGGATGATTCAGCTTGGATGTAATCTGTCTGTTCTCAGCCGTATTCTCTTCTTAACAGGAATGTACAGTGTGCTAACTACTCATCTGTCTTTGTTTTCAGAATAATAACAATTGTTTTAATTGTCCTCATTCGCATTATTCTCCTCTTAAGACAAGGCCTCTGATCATTTATTTCTTTGGTTTTAAAAATATATATGGTTTGATTTCTTTCCCCTCTTTTATGTGATTGCCATGTGATATTTTGGTTTGCTTGTTCTAGCCTTCATGTGGTTTTGAAAGTTCATATAAGAAATGCATCTTTCAGGTAGTTCTGGAAATTACTTGGATTCACGGATTTCAGTCTTGGTTTGCCACTGATTGTGAGGCTGAGTAAAGCTGCTTTGTCTCACTGGTTCTCCTACTCCTTATATGAAAGACAGGAGTGTCAAGTTCTCTGAGATCTCAATTTCTTTGGTTCTAAAACTTTTTAATATTTTACATATCAGCCTTGTTAAAAACAAGACAACAGGTTCCAAATGGAGTTCCTAATGCTAAGCCCCATGTCAATAAACTGAGACTTAATTACAGTTTTGGCTCTCTCAGAAATGGAATCTCAAATCAGTAAATCAGGAATCACCAGATCAGTACTAGTTAGGTAATTTGCCTGATAGACTCCAAAAGTCCCCTAAAGGAAAGTAACATTGCAATAACCAATCCCCTTTCTTGCCCAGCATAACTTCCTCATTTCTGCTCCCCTCTGACTATAAAAGTTTCTCATTTTGTACAGCTCCTCAGACCTCCTGTCTATCTGCTGGATTGGATGCTGCCCAATTCATGAATTGCTAAATAAAGCCAATAAGATGTTTAAAATTTACTCAGTTGGATTTTGTTTTTTAACAGCCTAAATAGAAATAGAAATCAAAAGATAATCTAAAGCAAAGATTCATCTAGACTAAAGGAGTACATTTCTCAGAGAATGGATTTTTAAAGTCCTCCTTTTAAGTGAGGAAAGATATCCTTTGGGCTATGGCAAGAAATATTTTGCACTGCAAGAGCCAGGGCAATTTAGGTAGCCTCGGTGCATGCTAAGGTTTCCTGGGCTTCTCTCTGCAAGTGAGTTTGTATGTTGGAGACTGAGTTTTTTAGCATCAGGTAGGACGTCCAGAGAACAAGTCTGGAGCGATTACAAGTAAAAAGTGTTTACTTCCTCATTCTGGTTAGTTTAGTAAATTTAATGTTTACTTTAGGGCACAGAAGAATCTTGTGAGAACCTATTCAAAATATTAAAAAAAAAACTCATTAGGCCAAGAAAAAAGACTTCTCAAGACAGAGTTACCATATGATCCAGCAATGTAACTCCTGGGTATATATCCAGAAAAGACAAAAACTCTAATTCAAAAAGATACATGCACCCCAATGTTCATAGCAGCACTATCTACAATAGTCAAGACATGGAAGTAACCTAAATGTCCATCAACAGATGAATGGATAAAGAAGTAATATTCCATTATCTATATATATATATATATATATCTGTGTGTGTGTATATATATATATATACACACACACAGATATATATAAATAAAATGGAATATTACTTATCCATAAAAAAGAATGAAATAATGCCATTTGCAGCAACATGGATGGACCTAGAGATTATCATACTAAGTGAAGTCAAACAGAGAAAGACAGATATCATATGAGATCACTTATATGTGGAATCTAAAAAAATGAAACAAATGAACTTATTTACAAAACAGAAATAGACTCACAGACTCACATAGAAAACAAACTTATGGTTACCAAAGGGGAAATTGTGGAAGAGGGATAAATTAGGAATTTGAGACTAACAGATACAGACTACTATATATAATATAATATAAACAACAAGGACCTACTATATAGCACAGGGAACTATGTTCAATATCTTGTATAACCTATAGTAGAAAAGAATCTGAGAATCTGAAAAAGAATATATATATATAAACTGAATCACTTTGCTGTACACCCAAAACATTGTAATCAACTATACTTCAATAAAGAAAATATTAAAAGAAAAAAACAACAGGCCAAAAAAAAAAAAAAGGCTTCCCTAAACAAAGGACTTAAATTATTGTTCTCGTTTCTTCTTCCTTTTCTTCGATAGATGTGTATCAAAGGTGAGGTGGGCGTATTGGAGGGAACTGACATAAGGGCTTTTGAAACCTTAGTAAAGACTCCATTCTGTTAATGTTGGTTACTTCAAAAAAGTCCAATTACAATGCCCGGTAGAAGAGAAGAGGACTTTATTAACCTTTTAAATACTTTTCTTTGCTGTTTGCTTTATTACAGTGAATGATTATTACTCTCAACTCCTTATTTGTTTTTCTTTATATTATTTATCTATTGGTATATATTGGGCAGAACTGGGCTTGGACTGGGATGCCCAAGGTTAATAATTACAAACATCAAATGAGATAGTTAACATAAAAGCATTTTGTAAGTTTAGGTTGTAAAAAAAGTAAGGGTGTATGGTCCCTAGACGTAGTCACTGAAAGGACTGTATTATAACCCTACTAGTTTAGTAATGCTATTTAGCATAATTCCTAGAGTATGATCTACAAATATCTTTTTTTAATATTATTTTATTTTTTATACAATTTTTAAAGGTTACTTTCCATTTACAGCTATCACAAAATATTGGCTATATTCCGTGTTGTACAGTACATCCTTAAGCCTATCTTACACCCAATAGTTTGTACCTGCCACCCTCCCACCCTTATAATGCCACCCCTGCAACTGGTAACCGCTAGTTTGTTCTCTATATCTGTGAGGCTGCTTCTTTTCTTGTTTTATTCATTAGTTTGTTGTATTTTACTAGATTCCATACGTAAGTGATATCATACAGTACTGGTCTTTCTCTGTTTGACTTATTTCACTTAGTAGAATGCCCTCCAAGTCCACCCATGTTGCTGCAAATGGCAAAGTTTCATTCTTCTTTATGCTGAGTAGTATTCTATTGTGTACATATAGACCACATCTTCTTTATCCATTCATCTGTTGATGGACACTTGGGTTGTTTCCATATCTTGCCAATTATCAATAATGCTGCTGTGAACATAGAGGTGCATGTATCTTTTTGAATTAGTGTTTTTGTTCTTTTCAGATGTATACCCAGGAGTGGGATTGCTGGGTCATGTGGTAGTTCTATTTTTAGTTTTTTGAGAAAACTTCATACTGTTTTCCAAAGTGGCTACACCAACAGTGTACAAGGGTTCCCTTTTCTCCACATCCTTGCCAATATTTGTTATTTGTGTGTGGTTTTTTTTTGTTGTTGTTTTTTGATGATAGAATTCTGACAGGTGTGAGGTGATATCTCATCGTGGTTTTGACTTGCATTTCCCTGATGATTAGCGATGTTGAGCATCTTTTCATGTGCCTGTTGGCTATCTGCATTTCCTCTTTGGAAAAAATGTCTTTTATTCAATAACTCATTCATTTTTCTTTAAAACGTTTTAGTTATTCCACTAATCTTCAGAAGGACCTGCTGTGTACTGAGTTCTCTTTTAGGAATGTGATCTACTATGAGTAAGCCAGATAAGGAACCTATCCTCTTGGATCTTACATTCCAGGGAGGAGAGAGAGCCAATATGCAAATATGTAAAACAAAACAAAACAATCTGACCATCACAGATGGTTGTGAGTACAGTGAAGAATGGAGATATGGCAGTGAAGGACTAGGGTAGGTCAAATTTAGATGGTGCATATGTGTCGTGGAAGAATCTCATCAAATTTATATATAAAATGAACAAAGAAAATTGGATCACATTAGGCTGCCAGGTGAGGCCACTTCTTTCAAACATAGTGTCGTGATCAATACAGGCTGCTACCCATGAATCTCTTGAAGGGCGTTGTCAGGGCCCAGGGCGGGCTGCCCCAAAATATGCTTCAATGGCATATTAAATATTTTGAATTAAAGTTACTTGAGAAACAGCTGGTGAAAAAAAAAAGATATTAAAAGAAAACAAAACAAAACAAAAAACCGAAAGAACCCACTCTGACCCTCCTCTCTCCCCCTGAAAGTGAGAAATAAATCTCCCATGTAAAGGCATCCTCTCTACACCAGGAGGATAGAAAGCATCCTTATCACGGAGTTAGGGAATTCAAGGCTAAGAAAGCTGTAAACAGTTTCAAATAATAAATAAACTTATGCAGTTGAATGAGAAAAAAGTAATAAAGCTATTAACCTAAAATACCATAGAAAAAGATGTGAAAACACCCTCTGTTACTTCTTTATGTGTCTGCTATCCCAAGCATAAGCCCCACCCTTTTTGGTTAAATCTTCACAAATAATTATTTCTTTGTCTAAAAATGATATAAAAGCAGCTTTCCCTGGTCACTTCAGGGGTCCTATTTCTATGAAACCTCCGTGCATATAAATTCAATTTTTTTTTTTATCTCCTGTCAATCTGTCTTGTGTGAATTTAGTTATTAGACCTGCCAAAAGAACTCAAGTGGGGTAGGCAATAAATTTCCCCCTCCCTGACACTTGGTGGGGTCAGCAGGATACTGACTGGACCCCACTCTGCCACTCCCCTCCCCCAACTGCTCCTGGGACCCCGGACCTTCAGCAGAAGGTAAGAGTTCTTACCTCCTGAATCTCTGCCTGCAGGGTCAGATGGAAGAAAAAAGTGGTGAGAGTCCTTCTTCTCTCTTTCTAAACTTAGATTACCTGGAGATAATATTTGTGAAACGGGATCCTTGGGTCATAGTGACTCTGGTATTGGGTACATGAACACTCTCAATTTTTATTGAAACTTTCCTCCCAGAGATGGTAATTATTTTTCTTTGTTTCTCTGTGTTGTGTCTTTTGTCATAAGGAGGAAGAACTATAGGAAAGAACAGCAGGTATAGACCCATTAAAAGCCTGCTGTTTGAGCTGGCCTCACAGACTGTTGAGTTCATGCCTGACCAGACCAGAGTCTGTTTACACAAGCCTTGCTGTGGGTCTCCCATGTAAAAACTGGATGAAGATTTTCCTTTTGTCTGTTCTATGTCCTGAGAGTTTAGCTTTGTGACCAGTGAGAATATTCTTTCTGGGCTCAGCCAGCTAGAAGGTGCACTTACTGGGGTGCATGCACCTGGTGACCAGCTGAATAGACTGGGGTTCTGAACAAGAAGTCAAGCAGTGCTCTCTTTGCCCAGCCATGCCAGCTCTCAGGGGAGTTTGTCATAAGGGGTCCTAGTCCATAAGGGGCCTTTGTCATCTCAATCTTTGTTACTTATTAGTTGCTAGAAAAGTGTCATTCCAGTAGTCTGCTCAGTGTCATAGATTAGTAGATCTATAACTTGATGTGTCACACATTCTCGTAGGAAACTGGAGACACCATTTTCATGACACCATTCTTACCACCTATACCAGCAAAGGGCTTTTACTCTCTTACACTAACTCTGGGAGTGAACTTTCTGGATCTTGTGAGGACTACATACTCTCTTGTGAGATGTCCCTTGCATCTTTGATTAAGCCATATAAAGGGCTTATTGGCTTGGGTCCCTATTTGAGAATAATATAAGAGCCCACTCATCAATAACCAGATGATGGATCTTTAAACTGGCTATATTTGAAAGGAATTATTTTGAGAGCTCTCATCATAAACAGCTGTTTTACTGGTACTTATGGGAGGGTCAAATTGAAAGGAGAAGACACACACACACATTTTATATATATAATGGCTACCTTATGGAGTCCCTTATTAAGATGAATAAACAGAAATTAAACCTAAAACAAAGATCCAACATAAATTCCCTTTCTTAAAGGAAAGAAAAATCATCACATCTCCTTGGCAATTCCCCAGGCACTCCCACAAATAATCAAGAAATAGACCAGCTGGAAGTCAATATTCAAGGGCTAATAGAACAACTATCTTTATCTTGCAAATCTCTAAAAACCAAAAATGCAACTCCAGAAACAAGACAAGCCCCACTTATCTTTACCAATCCCCAAACTCACTTATTCTTCTCAAAATGCTTGTAGATATTATAAAAGATCAGGGTATTGGAGCAAAATTGTCCTGTACTTGAGAAAAATAAAAAAGGAATATTTGAAAAGGGACTTTTTGTATTGTTAGGTCTAAGATTGGAATAAATTTAATTAAGTAAATGAGTTTTAATATCATAAGTAAGCTGGTACAAAATTAATATTTGGTTTTTCTCTCTGTTAAAAGAACAAAGTTTTCTTAGATTATTGATCCGCTCTTAATGAGAAATTGAAAACAAAGTTTTCTTTACTCTTAAGGTAATCTGCCTAGAAAAACAAAGATTTAATATTTTGTCTTTATCATGTCTTCTATTACTTATGAAGAAAAATGAATATTTCCAATATTAAAAGGGTTTTACAGCTATTTAACTTTCTTATTTTCCCATGAAGTCTTTGTCACTTTGATTAAATGGATAATTAAGTATTATTTCACAGTGGCCTATGATCCTATTTGACCAAGTGTTTTAAAACCTTTCTGATATTTTTTACAAACTTCCCCAAAATCAAATGCTGAGGGCTTCCCTGGTGGCGCAGTGGTTGAGAGTCCGCCTGCCGATGCAGGGGACGTGGGTTCGTGTCCCGGTCCGGGAAGATCCCACAGGCTGCAGAGCGGCTGGCCCCGTGAGCCATGGCCGCTGAGCCTGCGCGTCCGGAGCCTGTGCTCCGCAGCGGAAGAGGCCGCGGCAGTGAGAGGCCCGCGTACCGCAAAAAAAAAAAAAAAAAAAAATCAAATGCTGAATGAAATCTTATTGACCTAAAACTAACTTTGGGGTTTTCCAAAGGGCTCCTGGAACACCTCAAAAGATTTGTTTTCTCTCCTTATGAGAGAGATTAAATGAATTAGGCTTATTTGGTATGTTAAATTATATGGGAGGTATTGTTAAGTAAATGATGATAAAACTTCTTAGATTTTATTGTATGAGCAAATGTTATTAATATAAATGTTCTAAAAATCATATGGAATTTCTAAAACTTGGATATATCCTAATATAATGTTATCAGTCATAATTCCAATTATTATCTTAAAATGTTGTATGTTACAGAGACAACCAAATCTCCTTGTCAGTTGCATTATAGTGAATAATCAGATCTTTAATTATGGACATTTTAAAATCTTTTATCATTCACAGACAATTATTGTTTTACTTAGATGCTTTTATAAAAGCTTCTTGCAAATGTGTTTTACCTTCAGTGAAATTCTTGGAAAGATATCTAACTAGTACTCTAAAAAACAAGTTTCTTATGACTTTCAACTTATACCACTAAACTAGGTAAGAATTTACAGAACCCTAATGGAGAAACTGATGGCTTCATAAAACTTCTAATAAAAGATCAAGCAAAACAAGAATTAGTTACATGGGACTAAACGAATCAAGGAAGACAATTATATTTTTAAATTTGAAAAGTTATTGATTTTTTAAATGTTTTGTTTCTCCAGATTTAAGGAAAACTTTTTCTCGTTTCTCTTAAGCTAATTATGACTTAAAGCAATTTGGTAAATTATACCTTTGTAAGCAGAATTGAAAATTTATCATTTTGTCACTACCTGATCCCTCCCCAATTCAGAAATGCTCAGTGAGTATTCTTATGTTCTTGGCAATACAGCTATTTGCATACGTTCAATAAGAATCTGTTCTCCTTATAACAGGACACGATTGGAAATATTGTTATATTACCAAAGCTTTGACTGGAATGACATATTTGAGAGATAAATACATAGACTCACATATGACCAGACAGCTTTAAGGACCTAAGGTTGACTTTATGGAACCAATAAAGCCACTTGGACAAGTAGCCTTACAGGGTTCTCAGCAGCCTAACCACGTGAGTAAGGAAGATCCCTTCCTGAAAAGGCAAGGAACCTCAGAATATATGGGGGAACCTCAAGAACAGAGGAGTCCACACAAATCTATAGGTATTTCAGACAAAATCTGATGGCAAATGTTTGGCTTGATTTCTGTAGCCTCAAGAGGCTATTAAAAGTTCAATCAGTAAACTCCTCATAAAAAATTCCAGGGCTTCCCTGGTGGTGCAGTGGTTGAGAGTCTGCCTGCCGATGCAGGAGACACGGGTTCCTGCCCCGGTCCAGGAAGATCCCACGTGCCGCGGAGCGGCTGGGCCCGTGAGCCATGGCCACTGGGCCTGCGCGTCCGGAGCCTGTGCTCCGCAACGGGAGAGGCCGCAACAGTGAGAGGCCCGCGTACGGCAAAAAAAAAAAAAAAAAAGTAAAAAAAAAAAAGAAAAATTCCAGCAAAACAGATGTAAAAGAGCCTATATGGTTAATTGCTATTCTTTCTGTACTTATGCAGGCCAAGATTAATGAATACAGACTTACTTTGTAAACAAATTAGTCTTAATTTGGCTATCTTTGGTAGAAACAAGGGTGAATTTAGAGAGAAAATTATGGTTCTGTAGAAACTATAATACACACTTGTGGATATTAGATTCTAGCACTATTAATTTTGCTTGAGGTTCTGTATTTACCTGAAAACTGAACTGGATCCTGAATCTATCTAGTTTTTTCAAATATCTGGCTATAACTCTCCAAATTTCCAATTTTGAGAGCTCTCATCATAAACAGCTGTTTTTTTTGTTTTTTTTTTTAAATAAATTTATTTATTTATTTTTGGCAGCGTTGGGTCGTCGTTTCTGTGCGAGGGCTTTCTCTAGTTGCGGCGAGCGGGGTCCACTCTTCATCGCGGTGCGCGGTGCGCGGGCCTTTCACTGTCTCGGCCTCTCTTGTTGCGGAGCACAGGCTCCAGACGCGCAGGCTCAGTAGTTGTGGCTCACGGGCCCAGTTGCTCCGCGGCATGTGGGATCTTCCCAGACCAGGGCTCGAACCCGTGTTCCCTGCATTGGCAGGCAGGTTCTCAACCACTAGCGCCACCAGGGAAGCCCTAAACAGCTGTTTTATTGGTACTTATGGGAGGGTCAAATTGAAAGGAGAAGACACACACACACATTATATATATAATGGCTACCTTATGGAGTCCCTTATTAAGATGAACAAACAGAAATTAAACCTAAAACAAAGATCCAACATAAATTCCCTTTCTTAAAGGAAAGAAAAATCATCGCATTTCCAATTTTCCCCCACTCTTTATCTTAGAATCATTGAGAACTAAAACTGCCCTTTTCCCTGAAGTTCTACTAACTGAAGCTACATGTCTCAGTTTGAACTTTGGGGGAATCACCACAATAACTCATGTGTAGACAGTCTTCTTCATGCGTGTTGCTATATGGACCATTCTGAATGTTTACATGAATACTCAATGGCATCATCAGAGACCTTCAAACTACAAAAGATGCTTCAACCTTGACATTTAGAATTCTTCTCAACTAGCTACCCTCAAAACTCAAAAACTGATTGATAATTTTCTCCAAGTCTTAACCATTGCTTTTCTTTTGTCTCTATCAAATGCCTGATTGCCTGCCCCATGGAAATGCCTGATTGCTTGCACCACAGGCTTAACTTTGGGAACCCACCTGTATCACCACATCCTGAAATGAGTTTAACTGCACTAAATTATTGTCAAGACTAATAGACTGGTTCAAGAAGAGGGAACAATTTACCAGCCTAACTTTTAATATGTGAAACTTCCAAGGAAATTTCAGAGGAAGGAACTGTTCGAGCTCAGGACAGGCCAACTCAAAATATGCTTCAATGGCATACTGATATTTAAGTTAAAGTTACTTGAGAAACAGCTGATTAAAAAAAAAAAAAAAAGATTAAAAGAAACCCTTTGCCCCTCCTGTTTCCCCCCAAAAGTGAGAAATCAATCTCCCATGTAAAGGTATCCCCTCTACACCAGGAGGATAGAAAGCACTCTTATCACAGTTAGGGAGTTCAAGCCTGAGAAAGCATGTAAGCAGACTTCGTCACTTCTCTTTGTCTGCTACCCCTAGCACAGGCATCTTTGTTTTGTTAAATCTTCACAAACATTGTTTCTTTGTCTAAATGCGATATAAAAATAGCCTGCTTTGGTCATTTCAGGGGTCCTATTTATGTGAGAACTCCGTGCATACAAATTAAATTGGTTTTTTTTTTCTCATTTTATTCAGTTTTGTGTCAATTTATTTGTTAGACCAGCCAAAAGAATTCAAGAGGGTTAGAGGGAAATTTCCCCCTCCCCAACAGTGTGTTCATATGTAATTTATATTGATTTATTATTTTCTTTTGCAAGAAAGAAAACCCTCAGTTCATCATTTTCTTGCAGGATTTTTATGAAAAAAAAAATCATTGGAGAGATTGAGGTAAAAGGTAACTATACAGTTTCCTTTATTGGGAAGAATACAGGTTTGTGATATTAGAGATCTGGTTTCAGGCCTGCTTCTTTCCCAATTGTGATCTTGGGAAACCTTATTTTCTGCATCTGTATAACAAAAGCATTTGAAAAGATGACCTCTATTATTCCTTACTTCTACTGGATGTAGGAGTCTGAATATAAACAAATACTCACTCTGTTCAAATTGTTTTTCCTTGAAGAGAGTTAATCCTATATCTAAAAAACAATTAAGTCTAAAGCAAAGACAGGATTAAAGCAAACTCAAGGACCAAACTTAAGGAAAACCACCCTTGGTAAAACAGAGATATAAAGCTTTCTTTAGGCATGGACATATATACACTACCAAATGTAAAATAGATAGTGGGAAGCAGCCACATAGCACAGGGAGATCAGCTCTGTGCTTTGTGACCACCTAGAGGGTTGGGATAGGGAGGGTGGGAGGGAGACGCAAGAGGGAAGAGATATGGGGATATAAGTATATGTATAGCTGATTCACTTTGTTATAAAGTAGAAACTAACACACCACTGTAAAGTAATTATACTCCAATAAAGATGTTAAAAAAAAACACAACTGTTTATGTCTGAGGTTGCTAATCTAGGGGAAAAGCCAGAGGGACTCACATGTCAAATACAACTGATTAAACTCCTACCATCATCACTTATCAGCTATGTAACATTGTGCAAGTTTGTCTCTTTTTAAAAATCTACTTTCAGCTTCGGTTTTCTCATCTATGAACTAGACACTAGGAATAAATGAAATGGTGTTTGTAATATACTCAGCACAAAGAAGTCACCCAGTAAATGCTAAGTGCAGGTAGATCTCACTTAGCAGCAAGTAAAAGTGTGATTTTTTTTTCTCTAGCACCCCTCAGTCAGGACAGTAGAGGGAACTCTCTAATACACTCTGATCCATCACGCCTAACTGTCCGTGCCACCCTTTGAGTGGCATTCAACAAAATGCTTCTCTGTTTATAACACGGTGGTCTTTCCATCTGTCATTACTATCTTATTTTCTGGCCAATAATCATGAATATCAGCAAATATTTTGATGTTTTGCCAAAGAATAAGCATACAAAACATTATTTTAATATTTCAAGTCTATACTAAATGTTAAAATATATTTTATTACCACCATACTACTGAATGTCAGATGGGTAAGGGTCTTACTCTAAACTTAGAAATGGCTACATTTGTACCACAAGGACAATTATAATAAATGCTTGAAAGAGGTTACCTAGTGGACTCCTCTAAACTTCTGTTGAAGATATGTAATACATTTTTCACTGGGATTAGTTTTTAAGTATCCCATATAATACTGATTCATTTAATACTCTCGTTTTCTCAAAAATATCCTGTATGATAAATGAAGCAGAAATGTTAGACATTTTTAAAATGCTTGCTTCTTTTTACTATATTCCCTTATTTTTGGTAGATTTTTGTTTCTTTGTTTATTTAGTCTTTTTTCTGCTTTGCCTATTTTGAAAAGGTAAGATATTGGATGAACCCTAAAGAGGGACAAAATATGAGGTCTTTAAAATCAGATGTTTAAAAGAGATAGTTAAGTGGCTATCTGAGTGACTTGGCAAACATCAACTTCTTCACCTGTTATATGGGAATAATATTTACTACCTTGTAGGAACATAGTGAAATATAATGAAATAATGTACATGAAAGTATTTATACATTCGTTATACTAAAAATGACGAACTACTACTAAAATAAACAATGAAATAAGTTCCATGATTTGTACTATTGAACACTTAGTTCATTGGAAAAGTAAATTTCACTTAGCTTGATGACAATTATGCAGAATTTTAACTCAAGAATGGTGTTCTGTGGCTGAAAGGTCTATCTTCTATTATCAATAAAGTAGATCCAGGAGTTTTCACATGGATTAATGACAGTAAAAGAAGGACACCTGCTACTCAAGCAGATTGGCCAAAGAATCTTGGGCCAATAGTACAGCCAGAACAACAGATAGCATTTTAGTACTTCTAGGTTAATTTTCTATTATAGTAAGAGGCAAATTTAATTCTATAAAACAAATTCTAATGAGTTTTCAGGGAGGGTATCAGAAGTTGAAGGAGACCATTTCTTCTACCTGTGAATGAAATATGTTGTCTGCCACAACAGTAAACACAAGATGTTGCTGCCATCAAGCCACTACAGCCACACTCCACCTCATGGTGAGCCCCGAGGGAACTCAGGATGGAGGAAAATGGGCTGTCCACTGCCAAGCCCTCAGCCACTGCAGCCACCCTGCAATGGTATACCCTGAGGGAACTCAGGATGGGTAAGAACAGAATACTGGCCCTAGATAGCTAAGGTGCATATCAAAGGAATGATTTCAAGGAGCCCAGACTCTTACAACTTCCCATACATAGAAAGGTGCTAAATTCATTAACTTGAGATGTCTAATTTTCTTTAATTAACAATAATCTTTTGAAGTTTGGACGACCTGGTCTTCGTTGCAAAAACTCTTATATATCCTGATTCTTCCCTTACCTCTCTAGAGTACCTCCCTTACCTCACTCAGAGATATCTGAGAGTCTGTCTCTCAGCCTTGAAGTCCTAAGAAAATCCACGGAAGAAAACATAATCCTCAACTTTTAGGTTGTGCCTTTGTTTTTAGTTGACATACCCTAACCATCAGAAAAAACAAAACAAAACAGTAAGCTAAAAGTAAAATCAATTACAGCTTCTAAAAATCCTCAGAGTAGCTGAGGGTACAAAAACCTAAGTAAGCTAAATTCCAGAAAGAGACAATATCTTCCCAGGTAAGAAAGACCCGTATCTGGTTTCATTCCTAATAAAATGGCAAAAAAAAAGTATATATGTACCATGAATGGGGGTAAAGAGAAAAAGGCCAAAGTTTTAATAAACTTCCAATGTCTCTGTGAGTTGGCATGACGTCTTACAATTCAAAGGAGCCGCATTCACAGACTAAGTCTCCATTCACCTGAACTTCTTTCCTCTGGGTCCTTGGGTGATTATACACTCACAGAATACCCATGGCCGAGCACAGGGAAATCCCTTCCAGTTGTGCCAGACCTTCATGTGCTCAAAGCAGTGATCTGCATCTGGGACTAGGACATGAAAGCTAAGAAAGAATCCTGAGGAGCACTGGGCATTATCTCATGCATGGTAGCAACTCATGAAGATTGGGAGCAAAGCTGGAGGCAGGAGAAGAATCTCCTGTGGTGATGAAATTAGAAAAGGGTTGAAGAGGAAAAACAATTACTCAGAGGCTCCAAATGTCTGTGACCATAGTTAAAACAAACAAAAAAAAGAGGGCTTCCCTGGTGGCACAGTGGTTGAGAGGCCGCCTGCCGATGCAGGGGACACAGGTTCATGCCCCAGTCCGGGAAGATCCCGCATGCCACAGAGCAGCTGGGCCCGTGAGCCATGGCCACTGAGCCTGTGCGTGAAAGACCCACGTACCGCAAAAAAAAAAAAAAAAAGAGAGATAGAGAACTCTCCCATGGTAAGGAAACATGGTAATAGGCTAAAGTAGAGAGCTCGTAAGCCTTGCTGCAAAGAAGCAAGAAGATAACGTGACCCACGATTTAGAAAACAAAATCAACAGAAGCAACCACCGTGAATTAAACAAGCAATTGCAAGCGTGAAAAAAATCACACATCAGAAACTCAAGTATTCTGAATAAAAGTGGATAAAAATAAGGAAGATTGAAATAGCTGTTGACTGATTGCGAAAAGAAAAAATGGAAGAAAAAGGTAAAATCATCTTTAAAATAAAGAATAACTTAAAAGGAAACCCAGGGAGAGCTTATTCTACCAAAAGGGGCATTCATGCTAGGAATTAGTAGAACTCCAAATAAATGAAATTAAAGTAAGAAGTAGGTAAAAACTATATTTAATGTAATTTAATATAGAAGATAGGCAATGAATATTCAATATACATATTATATTATACTTTGAAGAGAAAAAAATACAACTCCTAAACAAAACTGATGTTTAGAACAATAATCAAAAATACTCCAGAAATAAAGAAAACACAATTCATTGTTAAAAGAGAAGCAAATGGTCCTAAAATGAATAAAAAGGTGCTTAACTTAACTCACAATAAGTAATATGCAAACTAAAACAGTACTGAAATGCTACGCCACACCCTTCAATTTGGCAAAAATTAAAGTTTGGCAATATTCTCTATTGGAAAGGCTGGAAAGAAACAGATATTCTCATACATTTCTGATTTGAGCACAAAATGTACAAGTCCAATGTTTGAAAACTTTCCAGTATCTCATAAATTATTTTTGTTCTCTGATCCAATAATCTCAGTTCTAGGAATCTCTCCTAAAGACACATCTCCAGAAATAGAAAATAAAATATGCACAAGATTATTCACTGTAGCATTAACTGTAATAGTAAAATATTTTAAACAATCCGAATGTCCATCCACAGGGGACAGAAAAACAATGGAATGTTATGGCATGTGAAAAAATAGACACACAAATAAGCAAATGAATCAAGGGAGTTTTCTGTATCCTATTTTGGAGTGACCTCCTAGAGAAAGAAGGCAAGATGAAGATCAATGTGTCTAGTAGTCTTTTTTTAAAGGAATGGAAATAAGGACAAGTTAGGCAAGAAAGATTGCAGGAAGCATGAACAAGAAACTGATAGCTATTAGCTATAAGATTTGGGATGGTGGAAACTGAGGTGGAAGAACAGAATAACTTTTCTGAGTATGCAGTTTTGAATTATTTAAATGCCTTATCTATCTGAAAAGTAAAATGAAATTTAAAAGGTGTAAAACTTAGACTTGGAAACAAGCTGAGAAATTCTTCTTAACTGTATATCAAGTTTCTAACGTATCCATTGAAGGAAAAGAATTGGTCAAATAACATAAACATAATTCTCTGTAGGACATATCTGGCGGGGGGAGGGTCGGGGGGACCTGCAAATAAAAAACTTCACTTACTGGCCTACTGTTAACATACTATTGATTATGCAATTAGAGTTAATTTTTGAATCTCACAGGATAAAACAAACAAGTAGATATTTAAATATTATTGGGAAAAAAAGGTTTTAGTGTCAGAGAAAAGACATATAGATTTGTTAGCACCATTTACTGAAAGAGCCTTGTAAGAATAGCATCCCAGAGGACCTGGAGTCCAGATCTTGGCTAATTCCAAGCAGGGAAATTAGAGGGTGTACCTGGGAATTCTTGCTGTGCCTGAGAGCAGGGAGGGTTCAAAAATCACATAGGGACCTAACAAAAAGACACAGAAGCCAAGTTGAAGGGTCAGTCTCTGGCTAAATTTGACATTGTTTGAGCCTAAAAAAGAAAAATGATGATACTTGATTTTAAAACATAAATGAATAAAAAATACAGTGATAATTAAAACAAAAGAGGGAAACACACACACACACACACACACACACCCTTTGTGTGATGGCAATCACTTCTGCCATCAGCGGTAATGATTGTTATACTGATGCGTTACTATGAAAATTAGTAATAAAAGGTAAATAGACTTTACCCTTTTTTTTAAAGATACTCAGTTGTTGTGGCAGTCTTTTCTCAGAAGAATACCTGCTAATATGTGGGATAAATATGATAGAAAAACATTATTTTGAAGCCCCCAATAAATTAATTCTTTCAGAAAGTGACGGATGCTAAAACCATTAGTCTCATGAGTCTCATGGCACCAAAGAATCATCCAACAGGTTACTTGCTAGTAGTCAAGAGAAAAACAAACCTTCTCAAACAAACGATCTGTCAACTGTATTTTCACAAAACTGTCAGACTTAGAATCGCTAATATTGACACAACCTGACGGTATATGCCTCCTGATGCGATGCAAAATACACAGCGTTGTTTTTCAAGTCTTTTTTCCAGCAGCAAAAATTCAAGCCTTTAGACATAACATTTTACAATATAAAAGTGATAGGACAAAAAAGTTAATACACTCTGCAAGGAAACAATCTGACAAAGACAGAATATAAGACATTCTATAGGACAACTGGTCTGCTTTCTTCAAAAAGTCAATATCAGGGGAAAATGAGGAACTGTAGATTAGAAAAGACTAAAAAAAACCTAATAAATATGGTGCATGCATTTAACTTGGTTTAACTCTCTGGTTTTAAAAAATACTATGTTGGATTTTTTTTGAAGCAGAGGAGAAAGTTTAAGCATTAACACTACATTAGCTAATATTAGAAAACTTGTTATTTTTTTAAGTGTGATAATATTGAGGTGAAAAATATTATTTTTTAGAAGAAACTTAAAGTATTTAGGGTGAACTATCATGACTTGTGTAGCTTATTTTCCATCTTTCAACTGGTTGAGAAGATTAGATAGGCTAGAAAGATGATAAAAAGACAGATGAATAGAGTGGTAAAAGAAATATGAGTAAATGTTAATTTTTAAATACAGTTAATTTTCAAATGTATAGATAATTATTACCACTTTTAATATCTTAAAATTCTTTTAATGTTTGTACATTTTCATAATAAAAGTTTTATTATGATTACCTCTAATGTAAACAGCTCTAGAGGAGAAACTAAATCTTCTTTGGGTGATGTTCAAATTAGAACAGATTTCTGGTTAACTTGACATTGGTTAGCTGCCTTTCATTTCTTCATCTTTTTGATATTAGAAACTAGTAGTTGTGCCCTACTGAAAACTTCCTTTGCAAATAGGGGAAGCCAGTCTGAGTAATCAAAGTTATTTGGTGGAGCACCCCAGAAAGCCCTGTAATTCCTTTTTTTTCTTGTTTTGTGCCAATTGGAACATAAGCTCAATGGCTGAAGCAAGTTTCAGCTACCATATTGGTTCAGGAGCTGACATGCCAAGGATTGTAGAGTAGGACTATGTAAGATGCCTAATCCCCTTATGTGTGTGAATGTTCTACTATTAGACTTATTTTAATGAGAGAAAAAATAAAACATTTGTGTTCACACCACTGTAATTTTAAGGCTTCTATTATTTTCAGTTTAACCTAATCTAAACGAATACAGCATTTATAAAAATTTTCCTGTCCAGATTCCAGATGTGGTTATGTGAAGAAAATTTTCACAGCTATATGTTGTAGACTGATTAATGGTCCTTAAATGATATCCATGTTATCTTATATGGCAAAAAAGGACTGCAGATGTAATTAAATTAAGAATCTTGAAATGGAGAGATTATCCTGAATTAGCCAGGTGAGTTTTTAATAAAATCACATGCATTCATAATCCCTCTTATAAAAGAGGGCAGCAGAGGGTGATTAGAGAAGGAGAGAAGGCAATGTGACCATGAAGACAGACATTGGATTGATGCTTCCACAACCCAAGGAAGCCTGGCATCCACCAGAAGCTGGAAGAAGCAAGAAATGGATTCTCCTGTAGAGCCTCCCAAGGGGGAGTAGCCTGACCAACACTTCCCTTTCAATGCAGTGAAAATGATAATGGACTTCTGGCCTCTATAAACGTGAGAAAACAAATTTCTGTTGTTTTAAGTAATTACTTGGTAATTACTTGTGGTAATTTGTTATAGCAGCCACAAGAAACTAATACAATATCTATTTCCACGTGTAGAAGCAATTAGCCAGTTTCATGCTTTGTATTTGTTTCACAGTTATAGCATCCCGACCGGATTGTGTTCTACAATCTGGCTAAATATTCACATTAGGATCCAATCGAAGGCACGTTTGACCGTTCGAAAGCAAAATTAAAGAGCTCTACATTTCCTGGTATACGCTACCACAGCAGCAACACTAACTAACAGCCCCTGACTGTTTTCTCTGTGCTGGTGCTCACTAATCTCAACCAATCTGAGCAACTCAATGAAGTGGAGATTTTGCTAGTTTCCTATTTAAGGATGGCAAAACAGTGGCTTACACAGTTTAAGAGCCCACGGCTACAGCAGTGGCAGGGTCCACCTCAAGACCAGAGATGTCTGACTCCACAGCCTATACTTTTAACCAATATAACTAACTCACCATCTCTAAAAAGGAAGCACTGATCTTGGACTTGAGTCTACCTTAGGATACTTGGTACATATCAATTATCTTCTTTTTCTAATTCACTGGCGTCAGGTATGAAATAGACTTCTATTTGTGATTTGGTGCTATCAGCTGTCACGCTTCTTGGTTACAAACTTTTACCAGGCACTACAGAATGATCAAATTTCAGCAGGTTTAAGACCTTAATTGCAGCATCTTGTGATAGATGAAGACATCGTTGATGAATCATTAACAGAAAAGTTAGCTAGAATTTGACACCTGAAGAGTGAGGGAGCAAAGAAATTACAAAATGCAATCTACTGTCTTGTATGGAACTTTCAAGCTATTGTCAAATAGATTACAAAACCTACCTGCTCCATGAGAGATGTGAATTTTCATTACGAGGGAAAAACTAGCAATGTAACTCACTTAAAAATATATCTAAATGAGCAATTAATATTGAATTCTGTTCATAAAAACTAAATTGTTCAGAGTTTTTTGTCTGATTTAGTTTCAAATTTGTATCGAGACCCCCAAATTCAAGAATTTCTTTTTATATAAGAAAAAAACAAATTCATCTTGATTCATGGGAAAATTTTAGACTTTAATACTATTCACTTATTAATTTATATAATATCTACCATTTTTATTAGTGCTTTGCATTTTCTAAACATTCCTACAAAATTATATAATCTCAAACCCATAACATTGTAAGGCATGTGTATCAACATCCACATTATGGGTGAATAAAGTGAATTTCAAGATTTTAAGTAGCTATCCATACTCACATAGCAAATAAATGTTAAATTAGGTCTTGAAGTCTTTCAGATTTCAAAGTCTACACAGCATTTTAGCTGCATCATCCTGCCAGGGAGCTATAAGAAAATCTCAGAGGTGGGAAAATATATTAACTAGAAAAGGACAAACAGAATTTGCATGTGTGTAAGCATTTGGCAAATGTAATTCCAATTATTCTGGCTTAATTTGAGTCATTTAAAGTCACAGGGGAAAAAAAAAAAGAAAAATATCTGCAATGACCTTCCTGGCACCTTGTCCTTGTAACTCTGTAACTTGTACTGCAGAATCCGTTAAATCTCTCTAGGCATTTGACCCCTACTCAGATCACGAGACCACACATTCTTATGGGCGAAATACAAGAGTCTTTTGTCAGCAGTTTATTTACAAAGTAACAGTTAATCAACCTTGCTACCAGCTTTACTTAGACTATGGTGTTCTAGTTCTTCAAGAATGGGTTATTTCTAGGGGCAGGACAAGAATAAAGACGCAGATACAGAGAATGGACTTGAGGACACGGGGAGGGGGAAGGGTAAACTGGGGAGAAGTGAGAGAGTGGCATGGACATATATACACTACCAAACGTAAAATAGATAGCTAGTGGGAAGCAGCCGCAGAGCACAGGGAGACCAGCTCGGTGCTTTGTGACCACCTAGAGGGGTGGGATAGGGAGGGAGGGAGGGAGACGCAAGAAGGAGGAGATATGGGGATATATGTATACGTATAGCTGATTCACTTTGTTATAAAGCAGAAACTAACACACCATTGTAAAGCAATTATACTCCAATAAAGATGTTTAAAAAAAAGGAATGGGTTCTTTCTTACTCAACAGTAGTTTGGATCTTGTTTCGTATTTCATTTCTCCCAAAGTTGAAATTGTTACCCTTGACACTATGACTCCCAGTAATGGAATCTCTTCTTCCTGCTGCTGGATCTCCTGAATGTTGTTTCGATTTCTAAATAACTGAATTCTAGATGGATTTCTCTGGTTTATAGCGTGGACTTCTGTCCTTTGGATTCATTCTGGACCTTTTGCTGCTTTTTTCTACTCTCTGTGTCTTGAACCTTCCTTAGAGCGTGCCATCTACCACCATCCTTCTACCTTCCTGCCCAGGTGGTCATCCTTGTCTCACCAACTTTCCATGGCTGCCTAACTCATATTTTTGGTTCTCTCTGGTCTGAAGGCTCTTATGGCTGTCCAGTGGAATTATGAAGGTTTCTCCTTAATTTTTTATAAAAGAGAATGATGGAATATCATCTTAAATGTTTGTAGGGCTTGTGAAGTTTTCTTCTTTATTTAAAAAAAGAAAAAAAGGAGTACGACATAACAGAAGACAGCATCAGATGTTTGGGGCTCAGGTAGACCTGGGTAAATGCCTGGCCCTTCCATTTAATCACTATGTAACTGAGGAAGCGACCTGGAAATAAATGGTCCCTTCCTCTTCTGTCGGGTTTATGCACCCTATTTATAGTCCTATCTATGTTTTTCCTTAATTTCTGTCAAGCCCCGCTTCATTGATCCCATCGTACTGCGCTACTTTAGCTCAAGCCCTTGAAATTTTCCACCTTTATCACGTGGAGACTTGTAACGCACCTTCCTGCCTTGAGTTTCGCTCCTTTTAAGGTTCATTCTCTTCACTGCTTCCATGATCTCCCCTGATTTTACACATCACTTTCTGACTAGAATAGCCTTTCCTCTTCTACTAAGAATTCCTACTCATTTTTCAAAACTCAGTTTAGATACTACGACTTGTGGGAATCTTTAGATGACCCCGTCCACTATTCCGTTTCTCTGTTTCACACATACTCACCAACTCTCTGGGTTAGGAGGGTCTCTGGCATAATCCTGCATAATCCCACAAAACATATTAGCATTTACCATGCTGGGTTTTCATTGTTTATATATGAGTTTATCCTTGAGCGCTTGAACCTTTTATTTCTATAAATCTATAGTTCCTAGTATAGTAGTTTGAACTTATTAATTCCCCAAAAATGTTTGTTATGCAAAGATGGAAGTTACCATCTTTGCATAACAAACATTTGAGAACTCCCAATAAAGGGGCCTCTGCTTTAGCCTTCAGCAATACATACTTCTTTTTAATCATTCCTTTTTTCACTTCTAGCTGCAAGTCTAATATGTCAGCTTCCATTTACTGTTTGATTACCATAAGGCAGGGAAGTAGGATAATTTTGTTGACTAGATTTTATGAGTTCTGCTCTGATAAGTAGTAAGTGAACTGGTCATCCAGTCATCCATTTATTCATTTAATATAAATTTATTAAGCCCTCACTATGTATCTGGACCTCTATTAAGGAGTCCTGGGTACCAAAAAAACAAAAACAAAACAATAGTCCTTCAAACCCATAATCTAATAGAAATGTATTGTTGTAAATGCCCACTCTCCCCCTCTGATTGCCTTATGGAAAAGAAGTTCCTCTATCTATACAAATATATAAATATACATATTCAGGCAAATATATGACTATATAAATAAAATGTATAAATAAAAATAAAACCTAGTAGTTTCAACATCAAATATTCGGTCCCAGAATTTGGAGCTGACTCACAAAATTCTGGATGTTTCTTTCCCTCTCCGTCTGTCAGCAGTGCTTGGCCAAGCACACACTGATTTTGTTATTATTACATAAAATACTCATCTGCCTTTTCACCACTCCTACACCCAAAGACATCGCCTTGCATTAGTGGACACTGGATATGACACAATGTCAAGCTGGGCTTCTCTAATGAAATTCTGGATGACTCTGGGATAACCTATAACTTGACCTTGTAGTGGATACATGTATGTTACACCTATCTCCTTTCAAAAATCCCCTTCCATAATGACTTAACTAGTCAGATTGCTAATTTAAGAGAAGTTTAAAGAGAGAAAAAAAATCTAAAGTTCTTTATTTTCTAACATTCCTTCTGTTCTCAACCCTAATTTAAGCCCTGGGGCTGAGGAGTGAGTTGCACTGCCCCTCCTGACCGCAACACCTCGGGAAAACACTTCTCTTTTTCCACTGGTGAAGATACCAAAGGGAGTAATACTATTTGACATCTGAAAATTTTCTCTACATTTGCTATATAATGTATCCTATCGTGAGCATGACACCTCATCATATTCACAGTCCCGCCCACAAGGAAAGGGAGGAGATTATACCAGGAGCGTGCACAAGGGGTCAGGGATCTTGGGAACTATCTGAGAATCCTGCCTACCATATCATATTATACCCTAAGTTTTAATAATTCAGACGGCTTGGCTCAATGCTACTGAAAGCAGACAGATCTATATTTTGGATTAACACAACTCATTAAGCTCAGATGCTGTGGTGTCTTGCATATGCACTTAATTTTTCTAGAGACTTTCTTTAAAGAGATGACACTAGAGAATTCAGATAAAATTTTAAGAGATTAGGAAGCAAATTATTATACACATAATTGAAAGTGTTTACGAAACAAGCAAGACCATAGTTTTATCTTGTTGATTTGAAAGATCTGTTGCTTTGAATTGTATCTTCATTTACACGTTTATCTCTCTACTACTGTGTCAGAGCTTTAATATTATTTGAAATATACTTCTAGAGCCTTTTATTACATTGATGATTGGTTAATGGCTAAGAATTATTTAAAGTAGATTTTTCAGATACACACATTATGACTATTAAAGTCCATTTTGCTTTCAGCTGCCATGGTTAATGCACGTTATTTACCTTCCGTTTTATTTTTAAGAAGTCTGGAGAAAATGTTTTCTTTCAAAGGTGATTTTCTTAGGGATATTGAATTTTCTTTGGTATCCTTTTTAATCTTTCCTAGTAACGAAGTCACCTTACAAGTTATTGTCTGTCTTTTAGTAAATAATTCTTATCTCTTCCTCCGCCTTTAGGATGTTGACTAGGTTGGTTGCAAATAATTTATCCATTTTTTCCCAGACTGACATTATCTCTACTCCCAGAGATCCTTCTAGGTAGTAGAGTCATGTCACTGAAACCTAACTTTTAGCTGTGTACCTCACAAAAAACTACCATGAAATATCCAGACAGATATACAGCAGCAAAACATCAACAGCTTTGACCTATGCCTCACCTGTAAAAGTATTCCCTCTCACTGTCTGGTGATTTATTCAGAGATGGTGAAATGGCCCAAGGTAGGCTACATGAATCATCACAGAGTCTGTTGCTAGAAATACGGGAGGGTTTCTCTTTCTTCTGGGTCGCTGAGATTTTAGTCTATCACCTGTAACTTCCAATGCAACTTTGCTACTTTTGAATGTGAAGCTAGTCTGCTTGAGAAGAAAGCCAATACAGAGGAAAACAGTGGCAAGATGTAGATACAGATATAGGAATAGATATAACATATATTTCTATGTATATACAGTTATATATGTGAATGTAGAGGTAGATCGATCGAGAGATAGATAGCCAGATCTGTCTATACTCATAAACATCACATAAGGAAAAAGAATAATTATACTATTAGTTTTGAGCCTCTAGATTCAGCTCTACATTATTCACAACTATATCTATGTAATTTAAAGATATGCAAGCCAATATAGTATTTCATTTAAACTAGTTTGGATTCCATTTCTGATATTGAAAAGCAGAAAAATGTCATCCAGTACAACAATCACACCAGGTATTGGTTATTAGAACATAAAACTCTAATGAAGTAAGAAAAGAGATACAAAAGTAAAACTCATATAATTAAAGCAATTGAGGATTTGCTCATGAAGATGACTGGGGATTTTTCAGACTAAATGTCTAAAGGTCAAGAAGCAAGCACAATGTGACTAACGTGTATGCATTGTTTTTCAAGTTGTTCAGACAAGTTCTATGATGCTGGAATACAGAGAAATTCTTAGAAGCTTGATTATGAAACATTAAAACAAAAAGAACTATATCACAGAGTAATGAATTACACAAATGCTTTATATCATGCTACCCAATGGTAGCATGAATAAATTCTGAGCTGAAGCCCCAGCAATACCAACTTACGTTATTTAGTCTACTTTGGTGGAATACTATATTACCAGTTAGAAGGACCAAATTATTCCAGGTGCCGACTCTCTTTTCTTAGCCTCCCTAAATCTACTCTTTGCCCTTCTGCATCATATTCTAAACCCTGGGAGGCTGACCCTGAAGTTTCCCTTTCCTTGGTTTGCTTCCTTTCTGGCTTCTTTTTGGGTTTAGGCAGTGGAGGTTCCTTGAAGGACTTTCAGAGGTAATAGGAGGATGACATCAGGGAATTAATTTTCTCCATCCTTGTGGCTTGGCTGTGTTTATCTAATGAAGACCAATGCTTCTTTTACCCAACCCACTCCCATATAGCTACTGCCCCACTAAAAATTCCCTCTACTTCTCCTCGCAGTCCTAGGGTAGTAAGGGTTCCCAATATTGGATCTCCCAGAAACTTCTTAATTTGTCTAAACCTTGCCTAAGTCACATGGATTGAGTGTGTCATGTTTTCTCACAGTACTCAAGTTATTTTTATTTGTTCTTTATAATACATCCTGTAATTTTTTTTTTTTTTTTCGGTACACGGGCCTCTCACTGTTGTGGCCTCTCCCGCTGCAGAGCTCAGGCTCTGGACGCACAGGCTCAGAGGCCATGGCTCACGGGCCCAGCCACTCCGCGGCATGTGGGATCTTCCCGGACCGGGGCACGAACCTGTGTCCCCTGCATCGGCAGGCGGACTCTCAACCACTGCGCCACCAGGGAAGCCCCATCCTGTAATTTTTAAATATTCTATAAAGTACATGCATTGTTTTTAAAAATCAGAAAAAAACAAATAATTTTTTGAAATACATTTTCTTAGAAAATGCCTGGTGAATATTCTAGAACTTGCAACTCAGTAGTGATTATGTCTGAGGAAAAGGAATGAATGTATGTTGACATTTTTATACTGGGCAGCACATTAGGGGATTTGCATAAATTATCTCATTTATGTAAATGTAGTTTTCTAGATCCTATTTTACATATGAAATAATTGAGACTTTGGTCGTATATCTAGCAAACAGAAGCAGCAATTCAAGATTACACCGCACACATAGGTATAGTCAGTTGGTATGTAATACGCATTGGTAAAGAGGATGATAACTTTACTATATATGAAGTAGGGATCTCTGTTCATCTGGGAGAATAAGCACTATTCCTTCTACTTTTAAAATATCAATAGTAAAGCGTTGTTGAGGAGGTACAGGGCATCATTTTATTGGAGACTCCACTGTATGACAAATCACTGTCCAAAGTAGTTTAGTGCTGTAAGTAAGTTCAAGTAATTTGCATTCAGACTCTGTGCTTGAATCCCAATTCTGTTGCCTGGCCATTATTTTAAATCTTGCTAATCTTCAATTTTTTATCTGTAAATTAGAGAAAATAATAGCTTCTCTCTCATAGGCTGTCTGGGTTGATTAAAAATATACATAATAAAGCTAAGCACAAGGCCTAGGAGAGAGTGAATTAATATTATTAATATAATAAATGGGTTGGACAATTATTATTAATAATAGTTCTTTTCTAATCCTGGTATTCCTGCTTATTGTACTCTATAGAATATTTGAATAAGCAATGCACACTACATCGAAGTGTAATGGAGATTTCAAATGTACTCCTACAAATATTTATAAACCAAAATAGCACCTTTTTGTGCATGAAGCAAGAAAGAACAAAAGGGGCAGAAAATAAAGACAGTGATAAAAGTTTGTTTGTCTGTTTCACCATGACCAAATATCCTGCCTGAATCCCCACATCTTTGAAAAATGCCATAGAGGTCACTAACTGAGAAACATATCATACCTAAATAAATATACTTTGAGTAGAATAACATGCCAGTGTCTCAGGAATGACACTTATATAATTCACTAAATCATATACAGTAAAATCATGTAGGGTTGAAAGAAATCGCCCTGAGTTACAACATTACATTTAAGTTCTTTCCCTAAGAGAATGCTCAAGGCTTAGAAAGATGCCTTCAAAACACATGTGGGAAGGAGAGGATGACCATAAAAATCCTGACAGATCACTTAACAATGACAGCATATAGGACCACATCTAGTCAGGAAGCTTCTACCTGTTATACCTTTCGATTGTTACTGGCCGTGTGCTTCATTTAATAAATTGTATAAAGTAATCTTCCAGATTCAGTGTTGAAATGGGATTTGATTTCTACTCATGGTAAATGCTTTGCATTGGAAAATACAGAATATTTGACATAGTCTGTATTAAAGTTCCCAATAAATACATCAAAAATAACTACAAGCATAGGATGAAGAAAAGAAGGAAGAAAAATATAACTTCACTTTTACCTCCTGGACTTATATGATTTTATATTTGGTCATGCAGTTCAATGGACATGAATGTAATGTCTTCCTGTGAGTTGCCTTTGTTCTGATTGCAAAACTTTTGTAAATAATCACATGAAGAGATATGATATCATTTTAACACTTCACATAGATTGTGGCCAAACCTTTCATTGTTCTGGTTTATTTTCACCAGATACCTAAGTTCACCATTCTCAAGACTTGGAGGAAAGAATGTACCAGAAAGAAGCAAAAGGATCTGAATTTATGGTTGTCAACCAATATTCCAACTCCATGTACATCTGACGGATGTGAGAAAAATCCATCAGGGACAAGAGAATGACTAGAATGAATCTCCTTTAGGGAGAGGAAAGGGTCTCTAGAATCTCTGAGGATGGTGTCCTTATGTGCATGATAGCTTGAGTCCATGTTAATCCAATCACCCTCTGCCTCAAGGTGAGAAATTGTGATTAAGAGAGAGTAAGGTCATATGAATTCATATGTTTTTGAATTATGTTTTGAATTCACTAGAAGATTCCAAAAGCTCAGAATTTCACCAATTCTAAAATAAAAGCTCTAGAAATTGATGGCTATTGTCCTGGAGACAAAAGTTCAAAACAAATTGCATTTATCTTGGTGTCCTCTCATAGCTCCTAAGGACCATCATTCTCCTCAACCTCTCTCCCACCCGCTGTTGAGCTCTTGCTCTAGAACCACTGATTTGAAAGGGAGGTGGGCTGAGGCCGAGGAGGATGGAGAGGAAGAGAAGTGTGCTTAAGCAACATTGCTCCAAATTGTCAAATCTAATGAATTATCCTACCCCCCTTAAGGAGAAATAATGTATCAACTGAAATTTTAACGGGTAATTTTCATTGATATTTGAATACCTCCGAGGCATATTTGCTTCTTAAAGGTGAAAGTGAGGGGAAATATTTGATAATTGCAAAACTAAAAAAAAAAAAAAAAAAGTTTAAAATGGTGAAGTTAGGAAAGAAATGGCACCATCGATTTTGTGGAAGCCAAGGTCCTGTTCTGTGCTGCAAGACATTACATCTTTATCACAGACCCTACTGCTGGACTTTCTGGATGGACTGTAGGGCCATGACAGTATGAGTCTCTCCTCAGAGTTGCTGACCCTGGGCCCCATCCAGACTTGTTCTGTGCTCTTAGCCACCTGGGCTCACCAAACCAAAAATCATCAGAAACTCAAATAGTCTCTATTTGTATTTGTCCCCTACACTTCCTGAGGTGTTTGAGAAATGAAAATCACGGGATTAGACATTAGATGTAGGTCCACAGGACAATCCTTTTTTAAACAGTAGAGTGAAGATTTCAATTCTTATGAAAACTGAACATAAAAGTTTTAAAAACCTTCTAAAGATAAAATTTTCATTCATAGACATTATTTCTGGCTTTCATTTTATGGTCTAAGAAAATGTATCTATAATAAGTGTGCATTAGCCTTTTAGTACTTCTCTAAATTTCATTTAAAATTAACTGACAAAATAAAATATAAACTTTATCTACACGATTAATCCTTTTTTATTTCCAGCAAGACTGTGTCTGTGCGATTATTCGAGTGGCTACGGGGACCACCTCGTAGGGAGTTCAAAATTCAAGGCATCTTGGCTCTTCCACTTGTGAACCATGAGTCAGATTGATTGTGTTCTGGTCCTGGAGTTGACTCCTGAGTAATGACTGGAATTAGATAAATGAGCTAACCTCCCTCAACCAACAAACCTGGAACATACACTACAAAACAATTGGGCTGGATGAATTCTAGGGTAGCTTCCAAATGGAGCATCCATATTAAGAAGATTTTTGTCCACTCTTTCCTCCTACACTATTTCCACTACCCATGAATGCTACAAAAAAATTAAAAAGAGCATGTCACTTGCATTTTTAATAATATTTTGTATTACATAGGGTTATTCATTTTACAAATAATGTTATTCCATTCCAGTACTGAAAATCAGTATGATGAAAAGGAAAATATTTCCTGTTCAAATTAGCAAAACTTGATAAAAACACTATTCCTTCTTGGATTTTATGGCCTTGGAAGGTAAAATTAATCTATCTGGCCCTTGGTTTTCTCATAAGGAAAATGGTGATAATTGTTACCTAGTAATGTTGTGGTAAGAACTGATTCAGAATAAATGCAAAACGTTTACCGTGAAACAGGTGTGGCAGAAATAATGCTGATGTTAAAAACAATGATGATAATGTCTTAGGATAATTAAATCCCTCAGGGATGTTTAAAATATGATGCTATTCATATGAAATTCATATGTACAGCATAACTTTGGAACATATCTACCAGGCAAATTGGGATTTACTGGAAACACAGCCTTTAGAACTCAATAATTGTGGATAAAGCCAATCACCCACTAGAGTATGTTTAACAAATGTGAAAATTTTGAGGCAATGGAAAGTTAGAATTTTTCCTTCACTTTGCCCATGTGTGGTCTGTGCGTTTTTAATTCTACTTTTTTTTTTTTTTTTTTTTGCGGTACGCGGGCCTCTCACTGTTGTGGCCTCTCCCGTTGCGGAGCACAGGCTCCGGACGCGCAGGCTCAGCGGCCATGGCTCACGGGCCCAGCTGCTCCGCGGCATGTGGGATCTTCCCGGACCGGGGCACGAACCCGTGTCCCCTGCATTGGCAGGCGGACTCTCAACCACTGTGCCACCAGGGAAGCCCTAATTCTACATTATTAATTTGGGAATAGGTGGAGCTATCGTGACGAAGGATTTAGAAATCATCACTTGCCTCAAGGAGTTAACAAGTACCAGGCATAAATGAAGGAACTATTTTAAGCTGGCTTGGCAGGAGAGCCTCCCTGCTGGACAGGACAGGAGAACAAGACGTCAGCCTTGGCAGAAACCCTGTGCATTTGATGCCCAAACCGAAAGTACTTAGGTGAACATCATGTCCTGGCTCTCCTGTCCAAAGAGATAACCTGTCAAACCCTTTGACTGAACTTATACAACCTCCATATGGCCACTGGGAAAATATTCTGACAGAGTCAGAAGATGCATCTGCGTTTTGAAGCATCCCATTCGGCAAGGGTCATAGGACTGGAGAAAACCAGCGCACCACACCACTGATTTCTAGAGTGGCTTCTGAATAAAATGTCCATGTCATTGACTACTGGGAAGAGTGACTCCCTCACAGTCCACATTCCTTTTACGAGTAGGAAACAAACTATAACTTTGCCTTTTATGTGATTGATTTTCATATGCTTCCGTATCATTGACATGAACAACAGAACTACAAAAGGTCTTTTCATGCCTACCCAATATAATGATGATGATGGAAATAATCGTATAATCAAGCATGTCAAGTGGACAACAAAGAACCTATTTGAATGAAGGTCAAGGAAACAGGTAGAAGGTGAAGTGAGTGAATCCACTGAGGGCACAAGCCCTAGAAACAAGAGGACTGGTCTCTGAAACTTCTGGGCAAAGACATATCTCACCTCCAATGGAGAGAAAGTGAAGCAGCATAGTGAGCCCCAGGCCAGGGATGATAGGTGGAGATCAAAGGGAAGGGAGTGCTGGCTCATCCCTGGTGGGCTGTTCCCAGATTCCCACCTATGAGCATAAGATTCTGGGAATATGGTGGAAATACCTGCAATAAACAAAGGAGCAGTGTTTCCTAATGGGCGAGGCCATGGGTTCTGGAGTCAGAGACAACTGGTGTGTGCTTTATTAGGTATGTGACTGTGGACCGTTCACTTAACCTCTCTGATCTGCAACCGAATTATCTGCATGGATCACAACGCCAGCTTCATAAGATCGTTGGAAGGATTAAGCCAGATAAAATCTCTAGAATACATTAGTCCAGACTATGATAGATATTATCCATGGTTAAATAAGGACATTTGTGCTTAGTTACATGTATGCATGCATGCATCTCTGTACCTATGTAGCTCTGCTTTAGGACTAACAGTGTGTGAATGGTCTAGGGCATCCTTCACTCCTTAACCATGACTTGGTTTGCTTCTCTGCCTGGTTATCCTCTCCTTCATCTAAAATACAGGTAAACAATTACCGATTAGAAAAAATAAAGTGACTTTCCTGACAGAAGATGTTCTCCAATAGGCCAAAATATCACTGGATGCATTCTCCCTGACTTTAGCAAAATGAATATTTGGAGAGATCAGAACCCCACCCACAGTCTTGACGGCTTCAGACCTATCAAGGGGTGTCAGAGCAGTGACCTGAAAGTTGAGGAAGCCTGAGCCTAACATCAGGTGACAGATGTCTTATTCATGATCTCTAATGCTTGAGAAAAGAACTACGAAAACGCCCCAGAGAGGCTAACACTATTGTCAGCTGTTACTCAGATATCACCTAGATGCATACTTAGGTCTGTTTGACTCAACGCCCACGCTTTCCGCAAGACACATGGCTTTCATGCTGTTTCAATTTTGCCTCTTTCTCACACTATTTCTGCTACCTGGTAGTCCCCACCTTGGCAAACTTCTACTTCTGTCAAGATATATAAAAGCATTACCTTAACGAAATCTTCCCACAAACTCCAGGATAGAGCTAAGTGCTTCTTCAGTTTCAAAGCACCATGTTAAAGCAAATCATGCAGTGTTCATGGCTATATTCCCTGTACTGCCTGGAACAATGACTAGCATATAGTACATGGTCAATAAATACTGGTTGAATAAATGAATTGCGTTTTCATGATTTATATACAGCCTCTCTGTCTTTATTGACACTGAACGTCTTAAGGATAGTGTATAACCCATTTGCTAAACGTGCTGAACTAGTTACTGTGAAATCCTCAAAGAGTTGTTATATTTCCTATAATCATGCTCAGATATTAAAAAGCCCAGTGCAATCTAATACTGAAACTTTACTTTACTTCTATTATTCAGTTTAAGGCTTCTCCACTTCTTGTCACAATCCTTGGCAAGACCTAGACCTCAAAGACTGAAGGGGATAAATGAGCATGTTCTGTGTCTACTCTCTTCTGTCAACCACCTTACCTCACTCTCACATTTCTAATTGTGTCCGCTCAAGGGTTAGGTTCAGCTGAGAGTGAGAATTAGAGGAAAAGGGGTTGAAAAGGCCTTCTTGCCGGGGTGCAGTTGTAATCTGGATTTGATGTCCTCAAAAAAGTGGATGCCCAGATGTTGGCTTTTTCTCTCATAAGAAACTTTGTAGGCTCTTTTGTGATACTGCATGGATGCCTTAGTGTAGTCTGCTGTAACAAAGTACCATTAATGGGTGGCTTAAAAAAAACATTTATTTTTCACAGTTCTGGAGGCTAGTAAGTCCACGATCAAGGCATCACAGATTCAGTGTGTGGTGAGAACCTACTTCTGGTTCATACATGGCCATTTTCTCACGGTGTCCTCATATAGGAATAAAGAGAACAAGAGAGAACTCTCTAACGTCCCCTTATAAGGCATTCATCCCATTTATGAGGGCTTCACCCTCATGACCTAATTACCTCCCCAAAGGCTCCACCTCCTAATACCACCACATTAGGGGTTAGGATTTCAACATGTAAATTTGGGGAGGACACAAATATTTAGTCTAATGCACTGGATTTTTTTTTTTTGCAACATTCCACATGTCAGTACACTCTCTAGCTCACCACCTATCAACTCACTTTTCAGAGATTTTCAGGCAGTAAACCCTGGCCTTTTATAGAGAAGATATGCACAGACTTTCAATAACCCTTTCCAAAGAAATTGTATTATTAATCTTTCTCATCTATTTTTCTATTTAAATAATAAGGATGGGTGGCAAACACTTTATCATATTTGGTCACGATCCCAAGACTTAACATTTCCCATTTTTTTCTGTTTCTTTTAACTTTTACTAACTGGCATGTTGAAAATATCCTATACATATTAAGTGAGTGATTAATCAACAGATAAATGGGTGAACAGATGAGGGAATGAAAAAGTACAAACTTTGTGAGTTTGAAGTTGTATATAAATCCTTGAAGTTGTATATAAATCCTGTATATAAATCCTTCTGATAGAGATGAGGTGAAGCAGAGAGGATGGGGATAAGGTTGATGCCATTGAAGACAGTCATAATTATCTGTTCTCAGTTCCCATACACACAGGGTCAGATTAATACTGTACGTCACTATTAATAGTGTATGTCAAGAGTCTACTCTCCAAGTGGACAGAAATGAAGAATACAGGGCTCAGATCTCAGTCTAATGACTTTGAATCTATACACAAGACGCTCAGTTGAATGGTGGGAAACCTCAAGACTCAAGATTTTTTCTTTTTATTGAAGTACAATTGACTTGCAGTATCGTATTAGTTTTAGGTGTATATATAGTGATTATCTTTGTACATTATAAAATGATCACCACTACGAGCCTAGTTATCAACAGTCACCATACAAGGTTATAATATTCTTGACTATATTCCCTAAGCTGTACATCACATCCCCGTGACTTATTTATTTTATAACTGGAAGTCTGTACTTCTAAATCCTCTACACCTATTTTGTCTCTCCTCCCACACCCATCCCCTCTGGCAACCACTAGTTTGTTCTCCGCACCTATGAGGCTGTTTCTGTTTTAATATGTTTGTTCTTTTGTTTTTTAAATTCCACATATAAATGAAATCATAATGTATTTGTCTTTCTCTGTCTGACTTATTTCACTTGCATAATACTCTCTAGATCCATCGATGATGTCGCAAATGTCAATATTTCATTCTTTTTTATAGATGAGTTATACACCACTGTTTATTACTTGGATGTATATGTATGTATATACACACACACACACACACACACAGTGGTATATACATACTATGTCTTCTTTATCCAGTCATCTATTGATGAGCACTTAGGTTGCTTCCATATCTTGGCTATTGTAAATAATGGTGCAATTAACATTGGGGTGCACATATCTTTTCAAATTAGTGTTTTTGTTTTCTTCTGCTAAATACCCAGAAGTGGAATTGCTGGATTGTATGGTAGCTTTATTTTTAATTTTTGAGGAACCTCCATGCTGTTTCCCATAGTGGCTATACCAATTTTCAATCCCACCAACAGTGCACAAGGGTTCTTTTTGCTCCAAATCCTTGCCAACACTTGTTATTTCTTGACTTTTTGATAACAGTTATGCTGACAGGTGTGATACGATACGTCAATATGGTTTTGATTTACATCTCCCTGATGATTAGTAATGTTGAGCATCTTTTTTGGTGTCTGGTGGTTATCTGTATGTCTATTCAGGTCCTCTGCCCAAGGACTCCAGGTTTTAGATTAGGCTGAAATGAGCTTGGAGAAGGAAAATATTTTCCCAGGACTCCAGAAAATTTCAGCTACGTTATGGGTTGAAATAACTATTTTGGGCTAAAATTAATATTAAATTATGATTCCATACTTGTTTTTATTTGCTACTTGTTTGCTGGACTGCCTAGGATGCATTCTTAGCAAAACATTTGCCATTGTCATCTTACGTTTTATTTAGGGGACATAAAGGTTCCCTTTCCCTGGGCAAAAGCATGATGAAGTCCATGACTCTTCTGGCTCGCTCTTCGATAATAGCAGTCCTAGGATCACTTTAAGTAACACATTGTTAGCATTTTCAGTCCTAACTATTAATCAAAAGTCACATATGAGTTAGGATAAGTTTTTTTTTTCTTTCCTTCCACGACCTGGGCCAGCTCTGGGCTCAAGTACTATAGTGAGGGAAGAAAAGTGTATTACTTTCTCCTGTGTTCTCTTAAGTCTTTCTTTGCTTTCTAACTGTTGATTTAATTCAATCAGATGCAACCTGAGTACTGGGAGGACTGGGCAGAGGGGACGAAAACAGGTAAGGATGTAGGTTAGTTCTTATTTGGCTGGTGGCTTGTGTTCTTTTGTGAGGCAGGTGGTTAAATCTGGAGACCATGGCTGGGCCTGGCTTATGTTTTCTCTGATACACAGGTTTCCATTGGCTTCTTGAGCTTGACTGTTGACTTCCTACCTCCTGCAGTGGCCTTAGCCTAAACAGATGTACCTGCATTCGGCTACCTTGTGTCTTGCTTTCTTTTCCCTACACCTCTTGTCTCATCTCACGTCTCTTTCTGCCCAGGTCTCACTTTCCCAGACAGTTCTATTGAACGATGTCCAAGACAACCTCTTTTGGGCTGTGGCCCATTATGAACATTCTTACATACCTGTGCCCCATAAACTCTGGGGTTGAACACCCACCTCAATTCAGGGCATTCTTTTGGTTCCACCTCCAGATAAACAGCCTGTTTTACCTTCCAGAGTTCCTGGCTTGGCGTCAAACCCCACCCCAGAGTTGACTTCAGCTTTCCTAGGTGTAAGTCAGGCATCAGCCCCCAAATGCAAGAAACTCATTTCAGTATGATCCGGAGGATCCTTTTGAAACTCACTTTACTAGGTTTAGAGTGGAACAGAACAGATCCTGACTCTCCTCTCAAAGAGGAAGTGGGAACTCAAAGCCCTACAACAGCTCCCTTCACAGAAACTCATTTCCAAACTCCCTTTTTCTTCACATTCTCATGCCTTTTCCTATATACTTTCCCTGGTTGGAACATTCCAAGAGGTCTGAAACTGGTTTTCCCTAATTTCCTTTGAAAAATCTACACCTGGAAATTTGGCCTTGGAGTTTTGCCTCTATTCTATCTTTTAGTTTTCTAGAAAGCTCATTTTTATTTTATTTATTTTTTTCAGATGGGGCAGTTTATTTATTATTTTTGGAAACCTCAATTTTAATGTACTGCTGTGCAGTGGATAGATACATTCAAGGTTCAAACCCCGATTTAGACTGAACTTTCAGAGCTTAAACTATACGTAAATTAGAAACGCTCTGTGTTTGGAAAAGCAGCTATGCATTTACTATGTTCTTTATTTCCACTTGCATTTAGTGTCTCTAATTTTTTTTTAAACTGGGCTTCATTAACTGGCCAGTTAATTCAGCTAATTCAAGTTAATTCAACTTGTGATGATGAGATGAAGTGGAAGGTATTACATGCTCTGAATCCCTGGTTTTTCTACGTAAGTAGTTTCTTTGCCTTTCTAGTTTCTTTGCGAATTCAAGAGCCAGCAGACCATAAGCAGCTGTGTGGCTTTTTATCTAAGCAGAAATCTTAAACTACTGAATAAAAATTTGTCTTTTTACTCCCTCACACAGTTTCAGTAAACTGAATTAGCCTACTTCATTACATGCAAATTCCCTCTGATGAGTAAAATAGCTTCTAATGAATAAAGCTGTAAACAGTTAGATAAAGCAAGTTGCTAAAAATCTAAACTATTCATCTGCTTCAACAGCCAAGGGGAATGTGGCCAAAGAAAATAGTATCTCCTCTCTTCCCCTCCGGCCCCAAAGTTTAGTTGTGAAAACCTTCATCAAACTGTCTTTTTTTGTCACTTAAAATAAATAATTCTAATATTTGTACAGAGACTAACTATGACAATAAGAAAAGAAATTGGTGGAATTAGCCCTACCAGATATAAAGGATCTCAGAATATTAGTGTAATTATGACAGAACACTGTCACAGGGATAAACTAACAGATAAATGAACATTTTTAAATCACAAGACACTTTTAAAGTAATTTAGCATGTGATAAAGACGTCATTAACCCAGATGTCATAACCCAATACCAATTTAAAAAATTATTTAGGAGTATTTAATGAATAATGCTAGAACGACTAGCTATTGATTTGAGGAAGTATATACACACATATGTAAACCATATGGAATGTATCTACCTAAATATGTATCTTTAATGTTTCACTTGACAGTAAAGTCTAGTTAAATCAAGACTTAAAGATGAAAAAATGAAAGTAACAGAATTTACTAGAATAGCACATAAATAAAGAAAATCATGTTACTATCATTGGAATAGGGATTGCCTTCATAGGCATGCCAGAAAGCCTGAGAAGAGATAAACCGCCTAGTCAGCAGTTACCTCATCTATTCACAAGGCCAAGATGAAATAATACCTTCTCATCTTTATCCAAAAAGGATTAGTTCTAAGAAACAAATTGTTTTTCTAATCAACTCTGAGAATGGCAGGTCTCACTGAAGAAATTTACCCTAAGTTTGAAATTTGGAGGTCTATGTATGACCACTTATAGACACTAATTATTATGCTTTGACAGAATTTAATGATTATTGGTTCCACTATTTATCTTCGAAGGCTGCTGGGTATATTATGCAAAATAATAAATGTGAAAATGTTGTCAAAGGGTACATTCGAGGTAATTATTGCTGTTCAACTGTTGGCTTAAGGCACAAAAACATCACCATAAGTAATAACTATGAGTTTTAAAAACTGTAGCTATTAAAATAAGGAAATACTGCTTTTGGCCTCTCAAAACTGACAGAGCTAAAAAAAAACTCGATAAATGCAGTGTTGTGGAGGAATAAAATTGGTTGTCTCTCTGGAAGGTAACTAGGAAATATATGTTAACGTGTTTTAAATAAGCAGATCCATTGAACCAGTAATTCCCTTTCTAAGAATATATCTCAAGGAAATAATTTATGGGTATTTCATCCCAGCATAATTATAAGATAGCAATAAATTAGAAACGATCTCATAGCCAACAACAGGAGACTAGTTAAATAATTATGGTGTTCCATGTAGTCATTAAACATAATTCTGTGGGAAATCTGAAAATGTACATGAAATATTATGAAATAAAAAGATAAAATAATGTATGTACAGTGTGATTTCATTTTGCTGAAGTTTTTGCTTTAAAAATAAATGAGGTTGAGATGGGTAAAATAACTTATCCATGTTAACAATGCCATTAAAATGGATCTGGTTGACTTTCAAACAAACACACATGCATGCACATAACAAATAAAATGTCTACCATAAAGACCCTTTATCTCAACATTTACTATGTGACAGGAAATCTGCACATAACATCTAACTGAATTCAAGAAAAATCCTGTACGTTAATTATGTGATTACAGAGATGAATAAATTAAGGTTCTATGAGGCTAATAAGTATCTACCTACATCCCAGTACAATAAAAACAAAACTAAGGTGACCATTTGGGCATCTTCTACTTGATTGAAAGTTCCTCTACCTAGGCTTAGAGTTTTTGTATGTGATTGGAGACCCTAGCTGAGCCCAAACAGAGACTTACAATGGAAGTATAAGGAATCTGGAATCTGGTGACTTGTTTACCCATCTAGTTGACTAAGTTGATAGACAAGGAGAAAAACACTGTGGGTCTTGGAGGAGGATATTTTCACAGGGGTATTAGAGATTCTAGAGAAATGGGGAAATGGAGACAACAGTATAATATCTGGACTCAGGATGGCCCTAAATGACAAGAGGCAGATAAACTAAAGATAGAAAGGTTTAGATATTGGGGAAAATTTCCAGAAAAATCAAGGAAGCTAACAGGTTTGATGGAAAAAAAACAAAAACAACTTTTTTAGCCCTAGGCTCTCCCAAGAAAACATTCTCAAAGTAAGAAAATGGCTGCAGGGCAAAAGATGAAACCCAGAGTAGAGGGATAATATGCTCTATATTAAATGATGAATAATAATAGTGGCAATACCTGTTAAATAATAAAGGTTCTAAGACTATTAAGGGCATCTTACCACAGCAACCTCAGAGGGGAAGCAAAGTAGAGTATATTTTTTCTAATAGAACAAATTACAATTTAATACACAGAAAGCCCACAAAGTTTTTAAAGGAATGATATCATATTATGCCCAAAGTGACAGAAACAGTGCAAAATGAACAGAAGCCTAGAATACCCATATTACTATGGTCAGTAAATGAGCTGTAAACACGATTCAGCTACAAACAGGGATTACTTCTTATGGAAAAGGAAGGAGAAACCAAGGGCTCAGCAAGTAAAGTCATGAGCTGCAAAAGATCATTCCTAAGGAGGGACTAGACCTTAATCCAGGGAATTCAGTTCCCATGAACCAGTGACTGCTATCCACCTCTAGTTTGTATAATGGAACGAGGGACAACTTCCACATTTCTGCACAGAACGCATCATGTATCCAGTGCAGTGAGGACTGAAAGCCACACAATACTTGGTTGGTATCTCTTGTGTTTTGCATAACTGGGAACATTGGGAGAAGGAATCATGGATAGAAGAGCATTTGCTCCAAAGACCAGAAAGTGAAGCACCAGCAGAGCACATGGCACCCTTGGTAAATGCTAGATATGCAAAGAAGCATGACTGGAGAGTAGTCCAGAGGACTGGCTTCTGGGCACACGTAGAAAATCCTCTGGAAATGTTGGAAAGAGGAGTTGTTTTTTGAAGAGGGTGAGGCCCTGCCATCAACAATTTTGGCATTAAAACAATAAAATTTGCTATTACATATTAAAGTGACTCTTTTAGTATGTACAGGCTAGTGAGGCAAGAGTTAGTTTAAGAGCCATGTGCTTTCATATCCACCACATAAACGGAATTTTGCAATTGATGAGCACAGAGGGTCCATAAGAGAAGAAAATCCTTACAGGTCTGACCCTGACACCTTTTTCTACATTCTGAGTAAGAAGAATCCAATCATGAGAAAACTAGATTAATCTATACATTTTACAATTTTTATTATGTGTCACTCTCAGTTATCTGGCAGTGTGTAACTAGCAATAACACTTATCGGCTTAAAACAATTACCATCAGGGACTTCCCTGGTGGCACAGTGGTTAAGAATCTACCTGCCAATTCAGGCGACACGGGTTCGATCCCTGGTCGGGGAAGATCCCACATGCTGCAGAGCAACTAAGCCCATGTGCCACAACTACTCAGACTGCATGCCACAACTACTGAAGCCCGTGCGCTCTAGGGCCTGTGTGTCGCAACTACTGAGCCCGCATGCTGCAACTACCGAAGCTCACACACCTAGAGCCTGTGCTCTGCAACAAGAGAAGCCACCGCAATGAGAAGCCCACGCGCTGCAACTAACAGTAGCCCCCTCTCGCCGTAACTAGAGAAAGCCCGTGCGCAGCAACAAAGACCCAACACAGCCAAAAATAAATAAGATTTAAAAATAAATAAATAAAACAATTACCATCATATTGTTTCTTATACATCATATTGTATCTCACAGTTCTGTGGGCTGCTTGGGCACAGATAGGCAGTTCTTTCTCTAGTCTCACTTGGAGCATCTTATATAGTTGTAACCAGATGGCAGGTGAGACAAAAGTCAACTGGAGGCTTGACTGAGACATTGGGAGAGCTGGACCTCTCCCCTTCCTCATGTAGCCTCAGGACTTCTTCTCTCCACATGGATCATGGGTTCTTCCCAGGGTCTCTCTAGAAGGGTTTCTGGACTCCTTATATGACATCTTCGTATTCTCCAAAAGCGCAAAAGTGAAAGCCATTGGGCCACCTTAAGGATTAGTCCCATCACTGGCACAGTGTCATTTCTTACATGTTCTATTGATAAAGTGAGTCCTGGGGCCAGCTTATATTCAATAGGGAAGGGGACTAGCCAAGGGCATGAATCCAGGAGACCGGCTTTTTTGCTAGTCAGTCTTGGAGAACAGCTACCACATTACAGTAGCTGACAGTCACAGTGTGAGGGCTAGGAAGACAATGGTAAGTATAAACTTGCTGCCTTCAATAAGCCCATAGCCTAGAGAGGGAGATAAACATCAGTCAAGAAAAATTCCACTATAATTACTGCTCCAAAGGGCAAGTACTGTTGGTCTCAGGTGGATTCTTATGCTAATCAAGGAGATCAGAGAAGGCTTCTGGGGGAAATAAGGCTAGCGCTGATGGGAAGGGTGGATTCCATTATGCCACCTGGCTAGGGGAGGGGGAAAAGCATTCCAGCAAGAGGAAAGAGCGAAAAGAAAAGTCAACACAAGTACCAGACACTGAAAAAAAAATGGACAGAAGACTTGTAGCTGAAAATGTGTGTTGGGGGCAGCAAGATGTAAAAGCAGGCTGGAGAGGAAGATAGGAATCTTGCTTTGTCTTCATTTTAGAGCAATGGGAAGCTCCTGAAAGGGTTCAAAAGTACAAGGTGGCAGGATTGGTCTTGTATTTGGAAAAAATCCCTCTGACTGCAGGGTCGAGTGTGATTAAAGGCAGTGCATCAGAGATGCCTTGATTCCACCTCGGAGGATACTGCAACCTTCCAGGTGAGAGGTGAGCTTCTTCCTCTATCTTATACACCTTAGGAGTGCTGGATTCATGAAGGACAGGCACTCACAGAATTGCTTTCATTTCTTTTCTAATCAGTTTTCTGTCTTCTAGGTTCTTTTTCTTACTCAAGTGAAAGGGATTCAGGATCCAACAACTCACAGGAATGGGTGATCGAAACCAATCAAATGAAGTAAAGAATACCTAAAAGGCAGACAAGAAAACGAGCCAAACTTGATTCACTTTAACCTCTCAGTTCTTTCAGAGTCATCATCCCCACTATGAATCCTCTTGAAATTTCCAATAAGACGAACAGGGATCCCTTAATTTTCCTTTTTTTTGTTTGCTTTAAACTCAAGTCCTAAACATTCTTATCAATTTACCCACTCGTCCAAAGGGAACTGTCGCTTGGTACAAAGAGTGTCACAGACATGGGCTCAAACCTTGCTCTGCTGGGTGAACTTACATAATAAGTTTGTGAACCTCGCTGAACTTCAATATTTTTATCTAATAACAAAATAAAGAGCTTAATAGTATATGTCCAAAGTGTTAACAATAAGTCAACGAGATGATGCATGCAAAGGGCTTAGCCCAGTGCAGTACATCCTAGTGGTTATGAGATATACTTTGGAGCCAAATCAATGTTGGCTCAATTCCCAGCTTTGCCATTTATTAGCTCTATGGCCTTGAGCAAGTTATTTGTTGTATTGAAGCATCATTTCGTTTCTGTAAAATGCATATAAACATAATATCACTTTATAGTGTTTTTATGAGGATTACTTGACAAAAGCCATA